>NC_056737.1:1985219737-1985451230 GCF_019279795.1 Protopterus annectens | reverse complement strand
ATTCAGGTTATCATTTCTACTGCAGTATCAGAAGGCAGTAAGTACGTCTTCTCAACTGCAAATGCCGAAATGTCACCCTGCTGCAAAAGCGAAGGACATAAATAATCCACGTGTAATGGTTTTCTGGCTATCCCAAACCACGATGCCCCCGAACAGGTGCGACACTGTCCTTCCCCATGGCTTACTACTACACCTCTCAATACATTCTTAAGCCTTATTCCCTGGTTCCTGTTTGCTTGTAATGACCCTGCTGAGAGGTTTACTTCCTGGATTAAAACGGAGACT
This sequence comes from Protopterus annectens, assembly GCF_019279795.1. Taxonomy (NCBI): domain Eukaryota; kingdom Metazoa; phylum Chordata; order Ceratodontiformes; family Protopteridae; genus Protopterus; species Protopterus annectens. Next base: position 1,985,450,945 of record NC_056737.1, on the reverse strand, counting down.
GAGGAGAGCGGCTGGTAGAGTGACAGCTGTGTGCCCAATCAGAAGTGCCACTGCCACTTGCATGAAAAGGGCAGAGAACTGAAGCATTGAGTGTTCTGTTGCTGAAATGTAAACCCTTAAGATAACTGCAAGGTTAGAGCACTAGGAGAAAAATGTTGGACAGATGTTTATTCTGTGATGTTTGAGAACAACTTTATAAGTGTGATGAATTTGCCTGAAGTTATGTGTTTTTCGCAGTATTCTAAATGAATTAGTCATGCATGTTGTTTTACTTTTTCGTGATCATATTGCATCATGTATCGCTTTAAAGAAAAAAAAAAACACCGTTAGATGCCTGATCAAAAATCTGAATTGCAAGTTATTAGCGAAGATAACGTTTCGAAAAGCAGTGTAAAATGCCTGTTGGGCTGAGTCGCGAGAACTTAACTGCTGTTGCAGATTTTCATGGTATATATTAAATTAGTTTCCACGAGCTGCTTCTGGTTTATGTTTACAAACGGACTTTTAAAAAACGGATTTGGTAATTGTTATGTTTAGCTTTGAAGTGCGTTTGCTGTACAGTGCAACGGAATATAGCCAGATATGTTGGATTTATACACTGCTTTTCCATCCCCTGCCCCCTCTCCCAGCAAACTGTAGTGTTGCACATTAGGGTTACCACCTGTTCCACTTTGAGAGAGACAGTCCCTCTTTGGGCAGTTGTGTCCTGACAAATGGCAAATGTCCTGAGATTTTAGGACAAAGTTATTTCCTATATTTTATGTAATAGTTGCATAAAACAGTTATTCTGTATCTAAAATACCTAAATGGTATAAGAAACAGAATAAGCAACTAAAATGCTACAAGAATAAGCTTTTATTTAGGCAAAAAAGTTAAGTTCTATCCTTTGTATTGACCGTGGGTATATGTCAGCCTGTAAAATCTGATGTTTGTCACGAAAATGTCCCACTTTGGCCTTATGAAAAGGTGGCAACCCTATTGCACATGTTCTAATTATATAATGAAATATGCAGGATTTGATAATTGCATAAACTTGTCTCTTTGAACCAAGTTACCTGTTTTGCTGTCTCATTCTGAGTCAAATTACTTTGTCGTTGGTAACTTATTTGTACAACCTTTACTTATACCACCACTACGGTCCCTGATAATTAGGGACGTCCTTGACTTTTGACTCATAGTTTAGGTTTGTCCTTCTTAATCCCTCCAGAAACTAGTGACTTTTGGAGAAAAGGTGGCAAATTACAATTAAATTGTGACAATAGTTAAATGTATTGACTTATTTTATTTCAAAAACCGTATATGAATTTGCATTGTTATTCTTGTCAATGTCTCAAGTTAATAATACTAATATTTTGAATGTTTCTCGGCGATACTGTAGTTGAGGGCCTCACCAGATGCGCAGTAGCAAGCCACGCCCAAAACCCACCCCGTGATATGTCATTCATGAATATGCATTCCCTCCCAATGTACAACCGAAGGAAAAAAAAGTATACTTGATGTTGTAATAGGACAGTAAATATAACAGTAAACTGGAAGTAAATTACCGGTATGGCGTGAACCGACATTTAAACAAAAACAAAAAAAAACACTTTCTTGACCTTGGGGTATTTCAGTTTCTTAAGAGGACTGCCAACTGCTAAATTATGGATTTGATACAACGTAATAGCTTCTTATTTAAACTAAAGTGTTTCCGTTGTCACAGTGCTTTTAGTAGCCAAAAAGTCACCAAAATTTCATATTGACACTTTGAACGGTTATGTGCTGTCATTACAGCAAGCAATCGTAACGGAAGTGTAACCGCTTCTTCTTTCTTTCACTCAGTTGTGGGGTTAAGCCTCTAAGTATTACAGGGTGTTGCAGCATGACTGAACTTTGATATGCACATATTGTGTATAACGGCAAGTTTTAATCGACCTAAAAATGTTAAAATAAAATATATATATAGATTTTATTGCCAATTTGTCGAAAACCCCAAGTAATATGCAGATCGGGTTTGTCACTCAATTTGCGACATGCCCACTTCTGCGTGAAAGGAACTGGTGAGACCCTCAACTACAATATTGCCAGTTTCTCTGATTATTTCTGGATTTGTCCTTGATTCATTGATTGATATGAATTAATTGTGTAACACTTTGCTGTCCTTGGTTTTAGAAAAATCCACTAAGATAAATGTGAATATTCAATGTTGGTACATCAATAGAAAGCCACCAGGTGTGCTCAGATGGCTGGATTTCTAAGGAAGTCATTCAAGCTCATACCACCATCATCTCACAAAAGCTTAAAGAAACCCCTGAAAAGCATAAATTCAACTCATCTAAGGAAAATAATTGAAGAGGTCTGCAAAACCAAATAATCACCAGTGGGGCTCAGGTCTTGTCACTCCTCCTGCCTGTCTGCTACCATGAAATGTACTATGTTCTGCTACATTCTCAGGGTACCAAGCCACTGGGGGTGAAGGCAGCCTCCACATCTGAGAGGTGTCAAGCTGTCCAAATATGTGTCTCTTTCCACCAGATATCTAAGTTACAGATTTGCCCTTCCTTTGTGTAGCTGGGACTCCCTGATTTGCTGTCTCTAACACTTGCTGGGGAAAACAAAAACTTGAAAAAAAAAAAAAAAAAAAAAAAAACGGGCAATGTTAATTATTTGATCACTGTTGCAGTAGCCTTAGCTGTATGGTTATATCCAGCCTAGTATATAACAGCTGTCCAGATTTCAAACATTAATGTTACTTTCTACTCACCCAAACTGTTACTAGCATAAAGCAGAGTTGAAGAAAAAAAGTCGATTGGGTGTCAAGCCTTTAAAAAATTTCCTTCTGCTAAACAGTGCTTCTTTTACAGGTTTTTGAGAATCAATGGTCAGAAATGGTTCTCCATTGTTAGGCAGATATGTTCCCTTCCTGGTGGGGGGGGGGGAACTTTCATATTTTATTTTTATAATAGAAGATGAACTCTTTCTGTGAATATATATATATATATATATATTATGCTAGGAAAAAGTATTCTAATTGATTGTCACATAACTTTTAGTGACTTTTTTTTACTGAGAAGCTCGACTTGTGGGGGAGGGTGAGTTGTTAAAACATATGTTTAACTTGTTTTTTTTCCTAAAACTAAAACTTATGTTAAATTACTCTTTGAGGACTGAGGTAAATGTTTAAAGTGCTTTTCACTATATTTTTGGTTGAAAAAAGTTACTTTTTACTACTTACCTGTTCCACCAACTACTACTGTCAGGCTTTTCTGGGACTAAGGCATCATTTTCAACTTCACCATGGAACAACTTACTGGTTCCGTGGTTCTTCCTGCTTCCACCACAAAAAAGAAGAAAATGTTCATACAACCTTTGCCTGTTTAGCAAGCTAAAATTTGACTCGGCCACAAATGGGTGACTCTTTTGTGGCCAATTCTTTCCTCAGACCATTCATCTTTCCTTGGCCCCCTCTGGTGTAGTCCCTACAACCATCTTGGACTGGGACTTAGACACTTCCTCTGCGGCTGATGTAGTGCTCTTGGCATGCAAGGGAGAACCACTTTTGTCAGTCACAGAGAAATGAAAAGGGAATACCTTTCTGCTTAGCCAGATTGTGATGCCTCTTCCTAGGGAGGATTTGCCCATCAAAAGTAGGTCTGTGCCTCTAGAAATTCCTTGTCAAAAAGAAGCAGAAAGTTAGAAATGTATCTTCTCCTGTCTCTGTTACTTTGGACAAAAGTAATTTATTGGGCTTAGCTAAGAGTTTACTTCAGGCTCTTGACACTTCTAGTTGTCTTTTCACTGGTAAGAGAATAACAAAATCTTCACAATTGGAGGGTTTTCAGGACACTGAACAAAAAATAATTGTGAGGGACACCTGTTTTCCTCTCCTCAAGTTTCTGACTTTTAGGAGAGTGTTTCAGTAGTCCCTTAGAAGGATTTTCTTTTTTCTGAAACCTTATTCACAATGAATCATTTGTTTTGCTGGAAAAAATAACGATGGTTCATTGTCTTTAAAGAAATATTATGATTTATATTGAAATAATATAACTGGAATTTCCTGAACTTACCTCAGTTCCTCCTGTTCTTCCAGCACTGAAAGATGTTTTTTTATTGCAGCTTGTAACTTGCCTCATAGCCAAGCTGCTGGCCCTAAGAAAACAGATAGATTATATAATAAAGTTCCTCAGCAAGCTGCTGGCCCTAAGAAAACAGATTATATAATAAAGTTCCGCAGTCCTATAAGTTTTAATTTTCTAACCCCAGGTCTGACCTAGCAGTGATTTCCTCAATAAATCCTCCTGGTACTGCTAAACATCTGATAAATGCTAATCACTCCCCCTCTGATAAGGATGGAAAGCATTTGAAAAAAAATTGGGGGGGGGGAGTATTCCTCTGCAACAGTTATCTTAGAATTCTTAATTATCAAGCTCACGTGTTAAAGTTTATGCTTTCCTCTTTTGAGAATATAAGGAATGTTATAGCATCTTTTCACTCTTCTGAGGAATATCATTGTTGTTTAATCGTATTACTTTTGCATCTCAAGTAACTAAACACGTTTTGAAGTGTGCTTATGATTCAGCTGATATCGCTTCCAGAGTTGCTTCTACTGGAACTCATGAGAAGGTTTGCTTGGTTGTTTACACAAAACCTACCTAGGGATGTTAAAGCTGAAATTTTTAATTCTCCCTTGGATAGAGAGTTTGTAGTTGTATCATCTGCTGTGGAGGTCCTTAAAAGTGTGATGAAAGGGGTAAGCTGATTCATGGTGTTTCTCAGATTTTTTTTCAGCCTTCCTTCTACGTTTTTTACAGTTACCCCTGTACTATTGCATAAAAAGCAAAATAAGCAGACACAGTAAGCTGGTGGTAAGCAGACTTTTAAAAAGCAATGATAAGAGGGCTCCAAAAAGAAAGGAGCACCCCCCTCCCCAAGAAACAAGGACAGTCTAACAAGTCTGAATGACTATCTACTGTTTTTGTCTACAGAGAGTCTCAGATAAATGGGCTGTGAGAGTGATTCTTCAGTGATAGAGAGGGCAGCGGGAATCTCTCCTTCCTTTTCAGGGAATTCCTCTTCATATACCAAATCAAACTTCTTTTTTATGTTCTGTCATGCAGTATCTGATAATTTAGTGGGGTGATAGAAGCTGTTCCTCCTCTTTAAAAAGGGGAAAGGTTTTCATTCAACAATGTTTCATGTACCATACAAAGAAGCTTCATATGGACCATTTTTAGATCTTTCTTTTCTAAACCTTTTTGTGAAAACTTCAGCTTTCAAAATGTTATCCCTTCATGATCTCTTACCTCTTTAGTGTCCTTAGATTTAAAGGATGCTTATCGTCACATTCCTATAGCACATCATTTCAAGCATTTCTTAAGTTTTCTATGTCTAGATTACACTTTCAGTTCTCTGCATTACCCTCTGGGTTGTCCATTGCTCCAGGGATAGCCTACTGCAACCTGCAAGGTATTCATATTTTTCCTTATTTAAATGTCTTTATTTTTACAGTCTTTTTATAGTAATTCATTCTAAGACTGGTGCTCCAGGAGAGTATCCAATAGTCTTGTTTGACTCCTACCCACAGGATTGTTTTCCCTGGGTATCTCCTAGATTCCTCAGTTTAAAGAACTTTTCTTCCACAGGAAAAGGTAGATCTGTATGTATTCCTGAGTTTTCCTTTCAGACCAAAGTCTCAGCAAGGGAGTTTCAAAGGATACTAGGATTTATTGACATCCACTATTCTTATGATTCCTTTAGCCAGACTAAACATGTGAAATGTTTAATAGAACCTAAAGTCAGTATGGTCCAAACATCAACTTACTCTGACATTCCAGGTTCCTATTTGAGATTTGTAAAATGGGAACTGCTTTGGTGGAGAAAAGTACAGTTGTGTACTCTTACCATAAATGTAGATGTTCAAGTGTGTTCACTGTTGCAGTCATGACTGTAGGGTTCTTCCTGCCAGCAGCAGCCCCCTATCGGCCAGAGTCCAAAAGTCTGGATCGGGCATCCGCTGAGGTCGCTTTTATCCTGACGTCAATGCGCCAGAAGGTATAAAGACCTCAGCTGACGCCATTTCCCAAGTTTTTCTTGCCCCAGATGTCAGGTGCCCAGAAAGAAAAGGCTAAAAATGAAACCATGCCCAAAACCTCATCAGCAAAAATACCTCATAACAGATAATACTCAAAGAAAAAACAAAAGAGGGGGTAGGAGGGAGGGTAACCCAGACTGCAACAGTGAACACACTCGAACATCTACATTTATGGTAAGAGTACACAACTGTACTATGTACTTCGTGGTTCACTGTTGCAGTCATGACTGTAGGGTTGAGTCCCAAAGCTAAGAAAGGGTGGCTGGAGGAGAAACAGAGGGAGCGGTCACAAAACCTTGCAAAACCGCAGAAGCAAAACCGGCCCTGGATTTAGAATAGAGAGGGAGGTTGTAATGCTAGAAAAAGTATGTACAGAACTCCAAGTAGCAGCCTCCAAAATATCCTTGGTAGGAACCCCACAAAGAAAAGCTACTGAAGTAGCAGTAGCCCGGGTAGAATGAGTCCTAACATTAACAGGAACTGGATTACCATGATAAGAGTAACAGAACTTGATGCAATGGGCAATCCACTTGAGAATTGTTTGCTTAGTGATTGCTTTCCCTTGAACAGTAGGAGCATAAGCGACAAACAACTGATCAGATTTCCGGAATATCTTGGTCCTATCCAGGTGTAAACGAAGCTGCCTGTGCACGTCTAAAGAGTGCAAAAGACTTTCTTCCTCACTTTGAGGATTAGGATAAAAGGTAGGCAAATGAATAGGCTGATTCAAGGCCACTGCCAAAACCACCTTGGGCATAAAGGTGGGATTAGTCCGTAGAGATACCATGTCATGATGAAAAATAAGGAAAGGTTCCACAGCCATGAGTGCTTGCAATTCCGAAATTCTTCTAGCAGAGGTAATAGCTAAAAGAAAAGTAGTTTTCCAAGACAAAAATTTCAAATCCGTGGAAGCTGCAGGTTCAAAAGGAGACAAGGTTAATTTCTCCAAAACATAGTTAAGATCCCAAGTGGGGACAGGAGCCCTCATAGGGGGCCGAATATTCTTAGCCCCTCTAAGAAATGGTTTAAGTAATGGATGAGAAAAAATCGGAGGATCCGTATCCTAATGTGCAGAAATAGCAGAAGTATGAAGCTTAACAGACGAAAAAGATAGGCCCGTATGTAACGACTCTGTCAGATACTGTAAAATCAGAGGAATGTTCGGAACAGCAGAATCACCACCCTGGACTTGATTCCAGGAGAAAAATCTCTTCCATTTACCTGCATAAGATTTTCTAGTGCTAGGCCGTCTATCTTCAAGGATTACATCCATAACCTGTTTGGAAAGGGTAGAGGTGTTTTGACATGATTGTGCAGTATCCGGCCGTCCCGTTGAGACAGTAGATGAGGGATTTGAGGCAGAATCCAGGGAGGCTCCTGAACCAGGTTCATCAGAGTGGAATACCAGAATTGCCGAGGCCAATTGGGAGCCAGTAAAATCATTTGCGGTCTGTCCTGTTTTATCTTCAGAAGTACCCGAGGTAGAAGAGGAAAAGGAAGAAAAGCATATACTGAGAGGTGTTTCCAGCTGAATGAGAGGGCATCCACTTTCCAGGCTAGCTTGTGGTAGGTCCTTGTGCAGAATGTCGGAAGTTGATGATTCTGAGGGGATGCAAAGAGATCTATGTCCGGACATCCCCACGCCTTTATAATCATCCTGAATATCCGAACATCCAACATCCATTCGTGTGGATCCGAAATGTGTCTGCTCAATGTGTCTGCCAGAGTGTTGTCTTTTCCTGGCAGGAATTGCGCTTGTAAGTCGACACTGCAAGTCAGAGCAGTGTACCATAGAGTCATGGCTAATCTGCACAGGGGGTAAGAGTGAGAGCCCCCCTGCCTGTTTATGTACCACATCATTGTAGTGTTGTCTGTCTGTATCAACAATTGTCCTGGTAGAAGAAGGTCCCTGAAGGTTATCAGGACATTCTGTTCAGCTAGCATCTCCTTCAAATTTGTGTGCAGGTGTGTTTGCTCCTTTGTCCAAACACCCTGAAGACATCTCCCATGCATGTGGGCTCCCCAGGCATAATCTGAAGCATCCGTTGTCAGAACTTGGTTGGTCGGTGGAGGACAAAAAGGCTTCCCCTTGTTCTGTAGACAGGCTTCGGCCCACCAAAGAAACTCTTGCTGGAGACAAGGCAAAATCATGATCACTGTTTCCAAACTGTGGTAATGCTGAGACCATACACTCTTGAGGTACCACTGCAGTTTCCTCATATGCAGTCTTGCATATGGTATTAGTAGAATGCAGGAAGCCATGTAACCCTAAGCCTGCAGAATTTTTCTTGCAGTCAGCTGTTTCATTGAAGCCAGAAAGAAGAAGCCAGTTGCACTTTTTTGTCTGGTGTCAAGGAAGCCATCTGGGTTGTAGTACTCAGAAGAGCACCCAGGAAAGTAATCTGTTGTGTCGGTACCATATTTGATTTCTTTAGATTTACTGTGAAACCGAGGTACTGAAGAAGATGCTACACAAAAGCTAGATGCCGAAGTAGAGTGTCTTTGTCATCCGCTTGAATAAGACAGTCGTCCAGATAAGGGTATTTTTGAATCCCCTTCTGTCTGCAAAATGCCATTACTGGTGCCAGGCACCTTGTAAAGATCCTGGGCGCAGTAGATAAGCCACACGGCAGCACAGAGAACTGGTAATGCTTTGAGCCCACTATGAAACGCAGATACCTTCTGCACTCTTGCCTTATAGGAATATGCAGGTAAGCTTCTTTTAAGTCCAAAGTCACCATCCAAGCATTGTTGCCCAACATAGGCAGCAGCTGCTGCAGAGTGAGCATCTTGAATTTTGGTATATCTAGGAAGGTGTTTAGTACAGAAAGGTCCAGGATTGGTGTCCACGAATTTTCCTTCCTGGGAACCAGGAAAAGTCAGGAATAAAAACCTTGCCCTATTTCTAAAGTTGGTACCAATTCTATGGCCCTCATAGCCAGGAGGGACTGAACCTGCCATTGCGCCTCTGCCCACTGATGATTTGGCAGATCTGGCCAACCATTCGGTTTTGGCAAGGTGTGGAAATGAAATCTGTAACCTCTTGAGACTATGTCCAGAACCCATTTGTCCCGGGTTATGTGGCTCCAATTTTGATATAAAAGAGAAATCCTTCCTCCCAAAGGTGCTTCCAGGAGAGGAGCCCCTGGAACCAGAAAGGGAGAGTCATAAAGACTGTTTTCGGTAGGGTTGAGACTTATCTTCACCTCCCTTGGGAGAGGGGGCACTCCACTGCCTATTTCTAAAATGGGTCTGTGCCTGTCCCCTACCTCTGGAACGTCTGAATCTGCCTCTCTGAGACCTGTCCGAGCCCGGAAAGGACCAATGTTTAGCTGGCTAGTGTCTGCTAAATCCAGGAGGTTGCACCTGTAGAAAATCCTTAACCGTCTGCATAGATTTGGCTTTGTCCTCCATTTTCTTTAATACCTCTTCAGATCTGGACCCAAACAGAACATCATGCTACAAAGGGGCATCCAAAAGTTTGGCTTTAACCTGATCTGGCAAGCTTTGTTCCTTTAACCAAGCATGTCTTCTAATAACTGCGCCAGTTGTTGCAGCCCTACAAGAAGCTTCCAAAGAATCAAAACCACAATGCAGGGTATGTTTACCCATCTGTTCAATAGCATGCAATAAATCCTGTAACTCCTGATTATCCGCACCAATAGAAACAGCTGACATCTTTTGTTTAAATACAGACAAAAGGTATTGCTGATACTTCAGCATATGAAACTGACAGTTCAAAGCCCTAATAGACAATGTAGCAGAAGTATAAACTTTTTTACCCTATCTCTCCAAAGCCCTGGACTCTTGGTTAGAGGGAATAGGATTTTTAGCAGAGGCCACTTTAACACCCTTAGGACCCTGAGAAATTGTTTCCGGATCAGGTGAAAGATTCTTAAAAAGAAACTTGTGAGAATCTGGAACCCTATAATACCTATCCGGTTTGACCGGAGCAGGGGAAAAAGAATCAGGAGAGAGAAAGGCCTCCCAAAAAACATCATCTACAATGTCCAATACAGGGGGAATAGCCAGAGGCCTATGCTGTGGGAGAAGAAGCCTTTTCTTGGATTCAGAGAATTCCTGCCCTTCCCAGTGAAAATGCACCCTTATATCATGCAAAGTTTCACCAAAAGAATAATCCTCAAGAGGAGAAGCCGAAGGAAAGGAGTCTTCAGCATCAGAATCGTCATAAGGAGGAAAAGAATAATCCTGCTCAAGGGAAGAAGCAGAAGAAACAGAAATTTGGTCTGAAGAATCATAATCGGACTGTAATCTAGGCTACTTGTCAGGAGGGGGATGTGAACCCCTGATCATAGTTAAGAGATCTTCAGCCATCCTAAGCATCTGCCTCTGAGGCCTAGGACCCTGATCAAAAGGTGCCTGTGCTTGCCATTTCACTTTAGCTGGAGCCTTAGACTTTGTCTTTGAATGTAAAACTGAATCCACATTTACAGGAAGCTGCGAAGGCCTGAGAACTCCCTCAGAAGCCGGTACCTGCCTACTGGCTCCAGACCCAACTGAGGGAGCAGTATCCAAAGGTCCAGTCCCTGGCAATTCTGAAGACCCCATCAGCTCCACACCGGAGTTGGTACAGGCAATTGGTTCAAAAGAGGCAGACGACAGGGGCTGCAAAGGCGCCTCACTGACGACTGACGAACCAGCAACTGGCAGTAACTGGGTAACATCCTTTGCTGTGGACCTCGGAGGCCTGTCTGCATCCTTGCGCCTCTTACACACCCCAGAAGCCGGAAAAGAATCCGAAGACATCTTATAATTAAACCTTTTTCCAAAATAGTAAAAGACAAAGTTATATCTACGCCTAACAGTACGCTGATTAAATCTAGCACAAAATGCACAATTAGCAACGTTGTGGTCAGGACCCAGGCAGGGAATACAGTGAGTGAAAATCCCTATGAGGTATTTGCTTCCCACAAGAAATACAATTATTAACGTTTTCTGACATCTGACTGGAGCAAGAAAAAGACCTCCCCAATGGGGTATTTATCTTATAAAATGAAAATCCTGGGATTAAATCCAAAAACAAACAGGAACAGGCTGACCAGCATCAGTGAACTGCAAAGGGCACCGCGTGGCAAGAAAGACTGGGGAAATGGCGTCAGCTGAGGTCTTTATACCTTCTGGTGCATTGACGTCAGGATAAAAGCGACCTCAGCTGATGCCCGATCCAGACTTTGGGACTCTGGCTGATCGGGGGCTGCTGCTGGCAGGAAGAACCCTACAGTCATGACTGCAACAGTGAACCACAAAGGACATCCAGTTTTATCTAAATCTGTGTCTCAAATTTTCCCTTCCAGCTCTAGCGAAGTCTGTAACTACAGCCACCTCATACTTTGGGGAACAGTTAGCTAGCCTGGGATATAGCTCTTCAGCAAATTATCACTCTACAGGCATCTTACATCCTGTCAGAACAAAATATTGTAGCAGACAAGCTGAGCAGGACCAGTACAGACTCCCATGTGAATAGAAACTGAATCAGGAGGTCTTTCAGGAAATGATTTAGCTGTGGGAAACTCTTCAGGTTGATTGCCTCCATTCACAACCATCAACTTGCAAAATTCTCCTCCAAGATTCCATGCAAGAAGACCTGGAAAATAGATGCATTTTGTTTTCCTTGGACAGGAATGTTCCTGCATGTTTTTCCACTCTTCCCTTTGAAATCTATGGTCATTCTGAAGATTCAAGAGGAATTCAGAGATCATTGTGATGACTTCTTTCTGGGCCTGGCAACAGTTACTCTCCCTTGTTTTGGAAATTGTCAAGGGTAATTAGCACAAGCTTCCTCAGACTGGACCTACCCATGCAGACAGTGTTTGGTAAAGCCCATCTTGAAACAACCTCAGCTAACTGCCTGGATGACAGAATTTTAATACCTTTTAGGCACCTATTTTCTGAGGATGTGTAGTAGGTATTAATGGAGCCAAAGAAACCTGATACTAGGAAATTATATATTAGCAAATGGAAAAGATTTTCTAGTTGATGCCAAGACAAGAACCAGGATCCCTTCAAGGCTAGTAAAGCAAGATCTTCAAGGAAAAACAAACCTGCCTGGTGGACAACTGCTATTAATAAGCTATACAATAGGAGAAAGAAATTGCTGTCTTAGAGTAGGAAGGAATGGTCTCAAAACTGGAAACACTCCCTCCTCAACTTAAGCAAATACGACTCCTAGTAAAGTCCTCCAAAGCTAACTATGAATCCATATTAGCTTCCCTAACTAAGGACACCAACAAGGCATTCTTTAGTTACATCTGTAACCTCAATTTAATGCCCAGACTCGCACTGAAGTCATAGTTAATGCTACTAAATGCATACAGCCTGTGGATATAGCAAACCTACTGGCTGACAGGTTCACTGAAAACTTCACTCCCCTGTCCCCACCACATATACCCCAAAGCATCCCTAACACCTATCCCCCATCTAGTATCTCTGAAGAGCAGGGCTTAAATGCCCTCACCAAGGCCAAAAACATAGCTTCTATGGGACCAGACAACATCCCAGGGTGTGTTCTACATGGGTTTAAACAGGAATTAGCATCACCATTGAGCACGCTTTCAATCACAGCCTAAGCACTGGTTTCATCCCAGCAGAATGGAAAACAGCTACTGTCATCCCTTTGCACAAAGGGGGTGCATCCACAGACCCCAGGAACTATAGACCCATTAGCTTGACCAGCCTTATCTGCAAGGCCGTAGAATGAATCATCATTGACCTTATTAACAAAGATATAGGAAATCTCCAAATGTTTGACCCCACTCAGTTTGGTTTTGTCAAGGGGAGATCATGCCTGTTATACTTGGTGGACTTCGAGACAGTCACCAAAGCCCTAGACAATGGCAAATCTGTGCATACAGCCTACCTAGACTTAGCCAAGGCCTTTGACACAATCCCCCACTCAGGCATCATTGATAAACTCACCTAGCTGGGTATCAACCCATATATTGTCAGGTGGGTTGCAAACTTTCTCACCAGTAGTACTCTTACAGTCAGAATAGGGGACTTCACCTCCTCCAGCAGACCCATAACCAGTGGTGTTCCACAGGGATCGGTTCTGGGACCCCTACTGTTCGGAATCTACTTCTCCGAAGTGCAGGCTAAAACTAAAGAACTGTAGCTGACAAAGTTTGCTGATGACTGCAAATTGGGAGCTATCTTTGAAACTGCCTAGCAATGTCAAAATCCAGCAAAAAAGTCTTACACAAACTAATGACTGGTGCCAAAGTCATAGTCTTAAACGTAATGCAAAAAAATGCAGTATCATCCCCTTTGGCAAGGGTGATGTTCTTGCAAACCACCACATTAATAGCAATACCCTAAGCACACAGTCATTGTTGAGAGGTCTGGGCACACAGATTGGCAACAACCTTAACTTCAATCACCATGTCTCCACAGTGGTAAGAAGGGCATTTTATATTGCTCATCTCATAAGAAAGGGCATTGCCTCCAGAGATTATAACCCCCTCCCCATGTATTCTTCCCTCATCAGGTCAATAATAGAGTACAACACTCCCTTTGGTATGTTCCTTTTCAAGCATCTGCAGCAAGTGGAGAGACCACAAAGGTTCCTTACAAAGAAAATTCATGGTCTTCAAGATTTGTCGTATGCAGACAGACTGAAGTCATTGTCACTTTACTCTGTGTCATACAAACTGTTTAGAGGTGACCTGTGCCTTGCAGATAGAGCAATCTCTGACCCAGCTTTAATGGAAATGCTGCACATTTGCAAGTCAAATGGCACAAGAGTCTGTCGCTCAAAGGACCTTAACCTGGTATGTGACATCAACAGAACTTGCTGGAGAGACAGATTTGCCTCACAGAGATTGCCTTACCTTTGGAACAAGCTTCCTATTTATGTTAAAGGCCCTTGTTGGCCCTATTTAAGCGCAATTTAGATGACTGGGTAACCAGAAATTCACTCCAGGAGTTCCACCTGTGTCCCTCTTGGACAGGGGCAATTAGGTGATGATTTTACTGTCTGCTTGAACCAGACACCCATGCGAACATAGGTTGAAATTGACTAGGCTTGTAAGGGCCCTGGGGCCATTAGCCTAGTAACCTCATATGGTCTTATTTATCTAGTTCTACAATACTTTGTGTGTTATTATCTTCTGGCCTTTCTAAGTCTTCTATCCAGATACACCTGTCAGCCTTTTCAGCTTATCTGCCCATGAATCCCCATTTCAGTGCATTCTCATGATAAAACATTTTTGAAAGGGGTGTTAAGAAAACAGGTGACTCCTTCTTGGGATCTTAACTTTGTTTAGAAAAATTAACTCTTGCTCCATTTGAATTAGCTCATCAAGCTGAACTAAGATTCTTAACATGGAAAACAATTTTGATGATTACTCTGATTTCTGCAAGAAGGGTATCTGAGTTGCAAGCTCTTATGGTAAGTCAACTTTACCTCATTTTCTGCAAAGATAGGGTTTCCTTAAGAACTAATCATTTATGCCTAAAATGTTATCCAAATGTACTCTGAGCCAGGATATCCATCTCCCTGTCTTTTTTTTCTAGAACCTAAAAGTGAGGCAGCAAGAATTCTCTATAATCTAGATGTCCACAGACAACCGAACTAAAACTTTCAGAAACTCTATCAGTTCATTTCTTTTTTGTAAATGTAAGAAAAAAAGGACAGCCTGTGTCAAAGCAGTCTATTGCCATATGGTTGTCTTATGCTATCATCATTTGTTATACCAACCACAATAAGGCAGTTCCTGTCATGGTCAAGGCTCCCTCTATCAGGGCTTTGGCTTCATCTGTGACTTTTTGGAAAGCTGTAGATTCTAGAAGCAGCAACTGAGTCCTCTGTACATATATTTACAAAGCACTATGAAATAGATTCCTTCTTCAGGCTTAGTGCAAGCCTTGCTTTGCCCATTCTCGTGGGGCTACTGGACTCTCATCCTTCTTTCTCACAGCTGGCAAAGTTACAGTGTGCTACCCATGTGGCTAAGGCTAATTAGGCAGTAATTAAAAGATGAACATAGTACAGTTGTGTAAGTAAACTTACTGCAACAGCAGATGTTTGAATGGTCAGTGCTGCAATGGCTATTCCCTTCCTCCATACCCCTTATTTTTATAAGTTTTTGTTACCAGGAGTAGGACTTTCATTTTTATTTTCCTAGAATTTACCTCTTCCAGGGCTCTAGCCTCCTCCTCTCAGTTGGTATGAATGCTTTGAAGGGCTTATTGCACAAACCATAGGTTTTCTTCAGCACTGCTCAAACTGGTAACTAGTTGGATGCGTGAAAGGTGTGCTTAAGCTTTGGAAGATGGTCAGCTGTTATATCCTTGACAGGATGTAACTCATTTAGCTAAGCCTATATCAGTGATCATCCAAACATCTACTGTAATAGTACGTTTACCTACTCAACTATACTATTCCTTCCAAACATGTAATGCACTCACCCTTGCAGATCAGCAAGAACTTGGCCTCCCTTAACTATACTTTTATGTTTGTGCTTACAGAAAAGGTTGGACAGGTCAATTATATTCCGTGTTTTCCCTGTTATTCCTCTGCTGTTACTGAGTGTAGCCTTCCATACTTTTCCTTATAAGCTTTGTTCTAATCCCCATCCAGTTATTTAGACATTCCCATGCCTTTCTCGTGTGCCTTGCCTACTTTCTGCTCATGTTACTTCATCCCCTTACCTGTGTACATCGCTTTGGTCTTTCTCTCCAAGGGGAAGCTTCTGGGACTTTGATCTCTTGGTACACTTACATTTTATATAATCAAATTTATTTTTTTCTTACTAGGCCTGTATTTTACAATTTTGAAAAATTCTTGTAGCTAGTTGTCCAAGGTAGCAGTACAGAGGGAAGTGGAATTTTGCACTTTCCTAGCGATAGTGCGATCTCAGAGTTAATATATAAAATTAGCAAGGTGCCCCACCCCATCCCTGCATCAAAAATGTTTACATTTTTTTTTTGTGGTATTCTGTTTATTTTTTGGGGATCGATCTCCCCAGATTCAAACATTTGTATGTTCGATCTTTTAAGAGGAATTCATATTACACACACACACACACACATATATATATATATATATATATATATATATATATATATATATATATATATTCATACACACACACACACACACACTTCTTTTTTCTCCTGTAGTTTTTAATAAAGTATGTCCCAGTAGAATTTACATATGTGCATACACATTGTTTTCTCTTTTATCCCCATACTAAGTTCATATATAGGGACTACTGAATATTGTCATTAACTCAAACTAAATTTTTTACACAGTATTACTTGTATACCCCCTTTTAATTTAGGACAGTTCTTCCTAAGTGACCTAGCACATGGCACAAAAACGCTTGTCAGATTGCAAGATAATGACAGATAGATAAAGAAGATAATCAGTAGTCACATTTCATAAGGGATGCCAACAACAATCTGCTAACCAGTCCATAGAACATAAAGAGCAGATGGAAGGAGTGTGTAAAGAAACTTCTGCATGAAGAACACCATATGGTACTGCTGCGAGCACAGCCTATACTGAAAGAGGAGGAAGAGCCCTCCTTAGAGGAATATAAATATAGTCATGGAAGGCAACAGCTTTAGAGGGAGTCAATGCAGATGTGATTAAGATGTGAGGGGGTTTAAGGGAGAAGTGGCTCTTTATAGTATGGAAAAAGAAATAAGTTATCACAGCTGAATAGAGAATAAACATTTTTGTGTTGTGTGCAAAAAAGTTCACACTTGTTAAGCAGTGCAGAGGTGTTCAAATGCCTGTCACACTGCATGAAAGTGCTGGAGAGGGTGATTGATAAATACACAGAGTAGTAGAAAATAACATAAAGGCTAAAAAGTTTGGATGCAGATCCGGATGCAGTACAACTAGCCCAATGTTTGCAGTAAAACCAATAGTGGGGAAGAAGCTGGAGATGAGGAAAGAGTCAAACTCACTTGCTTAGAGAAAAACATCTCTTGTACTCATTTTCCTCACTTATCTAGAGGAAAATAGTGTATCCAACACTGTGAGAGATGCACTTATCTAGCCAAACTGGAGATAAAGCTCTCTCCAACCAAGACTGAACTTGACAGTCATGAGGAGAAGGTAAACATTTGCACCACACCACACTCATCACATAGTCTTACTAAATCTACACCACCAAAATCCGCACATAGTAACACAAAAACATTCACGGAGGCTCTCAATAATAATCTGTCTAAGCAGCAGAGTCCTCCAAAGCAGAAACACAAGCAACCTCCATTCCCACAACACATCCCAAATGACACATAACCCACAGACTCAGTGTGCCACTCAACCACAGCCAATAAGGCAAAACAATGTAGCCAACACACTAGTCATAGGTGACTCTATAGTCAGGCACACTGATGTCCCACTCACCAGGCTAAACAAGGAGAAGGTTACTGTCAGCTGCATTTCGGTTGCCAGGATCCGACAAATAACCCACTCACTCAGGTCACTCCACAATAAGTACAAATATGACTCTGTCATTATCCATGTTGGTGTGAATGACCGGAGACGTACCTCCCTGGACTACATGAAAAGAGCATGGAACAGCTCTCCGATCTTGTAGCCCAGGCAGGTATGACCCTAGCCCTGAGTAGTATTCTTCCATCGCCCAGAATGATACCGCAGTACAAGGATAAAATGATTGACTTCAACAATTGGCTAAGCTTCTGGTGTCATTCTAAGGGGATCCAGTATCTGTCTGCTTGGGATGACATGGTCGACAGACCATGATGCTTTGCCACAGATGGCCTGCACCTGTCGCCCCTGGGATTCCGGATACTGGCTAAGGCTCTTGCTGCCCCTGTAGTACCTTTTTTTAGGCAAGGTTCAAATAACTAATTCACCACCGTAACAGGAACAGGCAAGCAAAAACTGAAGGTAATGCTACTCAATGCTAGAAGTCTAAATCTCAAAATGCACTCACTCGAGGCACTCCTTAAAATGGAGAACATCGATATCTGTGCAGTGACTGAGACCTGGAGAGCACCCCTGCACTACCAGGCTATAACTCATACCACACTTTTCAGCCATGTTACCTGGACCGAAACACCAAAGGCAGAGATGTGTCCATATTTATTAAGGATATCCACACCTCCAAGCTAGTTGCTCAGCATAATGCATCCGAGGTTATCCAAGTGCAACTAACTCTGGGCAAAACTGCAATTCAAATTGTAGCTTTCTACAGATCCCCCACCATGCCCCAGGATTCTCACTCCTCTTTTCTTCATGTACTGGAAAATATTAGGGTTCAACCAAACACCCTAATAATGGGCGACTTCAACTACCCCACCATTAACTGGGAAAACTACTCGTGTACCAGCTCCTTAGCTCAAAGCTTTCTGGAATTCATAAACTCCAATGCCCTGGATCAACTTATCCACACCCCCACCAGGAGCAACAATATCCTTGACCTAGTCATTACCAACATGAGTGACCGGTGTTCCACACCTGAAGTGAACTCCTCGTTGGTCCGATCTGACCATAAGCTAATCACCCTTGATATCCACATCCTGCCCCCCCCCCCCCAGTAAGGAAACCACGGTAAAAAAATTCTCCAAAGCCAACTTCATGCTTCTTAAGACAGAAGTGGTGAACTTCATGACACCCATGCAGATGGACAATACAGTTACAACTGCTGAATCCTACACAAATGCACTCTATAAGCACTTACACGAGTGCATGGTTCGTGCTATCCCAAACAGAACCAAGATGCTATCCTCCAAAAAAAGGAAGCCAATCTGGTTGTCCCCTGCCATAAACAAACTGTACAACAGAAGGAAGAATCTGTTGCAAAAGAGAGTAAAATCCCATGAGTGGAGGAGCTCCCTGGTCAGCCTCAGTAAGAAGTTGAGATCCCTTATAAGATCCTCCAAAGCTAGCTACGAAAACAAAATTGCCACTAATTCTAAGGACAAATACAAAGCATTCTATAGCTATATCAAGAATCTCGATGGCAACACCCAGATCTGCTCTGAGTTACATCACAACTTGCACAAAAATTACAGAACCAACTGATATTGCCAACATCCTGGCAGATAGGTTCACTGCTAACTTTACCCTCCCCTCACCCCCTAAAGGGCCCATATCTATACAGGAAGAATGCAGAGTCTCTGTAATCACAACTACGCATGTAAAACCTGCACTTTCTAAAGCCAAAAACATAGCATCCATGGGACAGGACAACATCCCAGGGTGCGTTTTACACGAACTTCAGAATGAACTGGCTCCCCATTTAAGCACCATGTTCAATAATAGCCTCGCATCAGGCTTTGTGCCCACTGAATGGCGCACAGCAACAGTTATCCCACTCCACAAAGGGGGAGCCACCACTGATCCCGGGAACTATCGACCTATTAGCCTGACGAGCCTGGTCTGCAAGGCCATGGAATGTATCATCATCATGGAACTCATAAACAAAGACATTGGTAACCTCCAAACTCTGGATCCCACCCAGTTCAGGTTTGTGAAAGGCAGATCATGCCTCCTGAACCTGATCGACTTCTTTGAGGCAGTCACCAAAGCCGTAGATGAGGGTAAGGTGGTTCACACAGCCTATCTTGACCTTCCCAAGGCTTTCAACACCATCCCCCATTCTGGAATTATAGCTAAACTCACTAAACTAGGTATAAATCCCTACATCACAAGATGGCTTGCCAACTGGCTCACTGACAGAACCCACACTGTAAAAGTTGCAGACTCCAAATCTGACCTCAAAGCAGTGACAAGTGGAGTACCACAGGGCCGTAGATGAGGGTAAGGTGGTTCACACAGCCTATCTTGACCTTCCCAAGGCTTTCGACACCATCCCCCATTCTGGAATTATAGCTAAACTCACTAAACTAGGTATAAATCCCTACATCACAAGATGGCTTGCCAACTGGCTCACTGACAGAACCCACACTGTAAAAGTTGCAGACTCCAAATCTGACCTCAAAGCAGTGACAAGTGGAGTACCACAGGGTTCCGTCCTGGGACCTCTCCTGTTTGGTATCTACTTCTCTGAAGTACAGGCTGACACAGAAGGCCTCTGGCTAACGAAATTCGCAGATGACTGCAAACTAGGAGCCATAGTCAAGTCCCAATTTGATGTGGACATTCTACAGAAGGGCCTTGCTGAGACAGATGCCTGGTGTCAGAGCCATGGCCTCAAGCTCAATGTCAAAAAGTGCAGTGTCATCCCCTTTGGTAAAAACTCTGTACCCATGAACTACCACATAGGCAGCAATCTACTTAACACCGAATGTGTGATAAGAGACCTTGGGACCCAGGTGGACAGTAGTCTCTCCTTTGATAGTCACATCGCTACAGTAGTCAGGAAGTCCTTCTACGTGGCACACCTCATCATAAAAGGGTTCTCATCTGGGAAAAAAGAGGTCATTGTTCCCCTCTACTCAACACTCATTAGACCCATTATAGAGTACAACGCCCCTTTTGGAATGTACCTCACTAGACATCTGCAGCATCTGGAAAGGCCACAGAAGTACCTCACAAAGAGGATTACTGGCCTCAAACAAAAGCCCTACACTGACCACCTCAAAAAACTCCAGCTTTACTCCGTAGCATATCGCCTACTCCGAGGTGATCTCTGCCTAACATATAAAGCTATGTCAAACCCAGAGCTGTTGGACATGCTACACCTAAAGAAATTCCAATCCCTCTAAGCTACACACTCTAGGGGCCTAAACCTTGTCACCACAATAAACAGGACATGCTGGAGGGAAAGATTCCTGTTCCAGAGACTTCCCATACTCTGGAACAGGCTACCCATCTATGTCAAGCAAAGTTCTTCATTAGCACTCTTCAAGAAAAATATTGATGAGTAGATGGGAAATAGGAAATACACCCCGGGGATCACTTGTATGTCTTTGCTCGACAGTGGCACAGGAAAATTACTTTCTTGGGTGGCATAAGCCAGGGAACCTTGTTGGCTAGGCTTACGTAGGCCCTTGGGCCAATAGCCTAGTACCTACCTATGAACCTAAACTGGCTATTCCAATTCTTGGAAAAAGCATATGCCAAGGACCTTATTTAAGCAGTGTTGTGTTGAGTCATAGTCTTGGGAACATTGCTTGAATTAGTGTAGGCTATGTACGGGGCCAAATGTCAATAAAATAAAATGTTTGGACTCATAGAGGGGTTCCCAGTAGACTTGTTACAGAGCTCAGCTGTGAGCCCACTGCTGTTCATACTGGTGATGGGCTGCAGTAGTAAATAGGTCAGAGGGGATGGAATTCAACAAAGCTGATGCATGCAGATAACGTGGCAGTACAAGGAGAGTCTGATCTAGACCTCCAATAACTTATAGGGGACTGGAATGCAAAACTAAAGGCACAAGTGATGAAACTGATTACAGGCAAGGCAGTGGTCATGGCAGCAAATGGGGGTAATCAGATGAAGCTTAAACTTGACATAGAAGGTAAAGGAGTGGAACAGGTTAACTGATTCAAGTATCTGGGATTTTTTTTTTTTTTTGTGGAGAACAGATATCTGAATGAGAAGGTCAAATCTTTAAACAGAGATGCTTCAGTCAGTTGGCAGAATGTGCCTGGGGTAATGTGTGACAAAAGTATGCAAAATAACTTGAAAAGTAAGGTGTACATAACAGTGGTCTGACCAGTGCTTTTGTATGGCATAAAAATGTGCAGAGGAGTTGAGGAAGCTTGAGTTGATAGAGCTGGACTACTCAAAACTGGGTAGCAGATACTGTACAAAGAGTGGGATAGATGATGAAATGAGGGCATCAGAGCCAAAACCAATGTAACCCCAATTACAGGGGTGGTCAAGGAAACATAATGCAATGGTTTGGTCATGTGCAGGAAAGCAGAAGATAATTTGGTAAAGCAGATCTGGGAGAGACAGAAGTAAAGAGGAGATGAAGATGTCCAGCAAAAGATGACTGGATTGCATGAGAGAAGACCCAAGATGTATGGGAATAACTGCTGAAGGAGAGTAGAGTGGTTCTGAATAAAGAGAAGTGGTGACAGATTACATGACAGCCTGACCCAATGTAAACTGGGAGTTGATGATGATGATGATGATGCCTTCATAAGTTTATTACTGACAGAAATATGATGACAATGTATATTATTATCTCTAGCTACATGCAATACAGTTGATGTAACAGTGGTTAAGATGAAAGCTTAAACATCACAAAGAAGTGTGCATACCTCATTTTACTTTATTTCTCTGAATCAACATGAGATGCTGTACTCTGATACAAACTGAGACAAAATAGATAACTCACTCACACCAGTAGCCTTCAGAAAATTATTTATTATAATGACTACATTTAAGAAAGTTGCCATTTTTCTGATTCATCTGTTTCTTCTTTCTTCTGAGATTTTGCAGATGTAGAAATCTTATTTCTCTTTTGGTTTTGCCCATACTTGTTTTACATTAACTTTGGAAATTCCTTAATGAAAGAACTAAACACTTTAACTTAATTAATTTCCCAGATATATGGTAACAGATTATTTTAGGCATTTCTGACTCATTTGAATAGAGAAAACCAAATTATTTCACCTGTAACCACTCACTTATGTAAATGTATATCTGCTGAATGAACTTCACTGCACAACGGCTCTGTCTCTAAAGTCTTCTTATCTGTGAGGAGGTTCTTCAAGGTTATCAGGGGCATTTAAATATTAATTCTGTGGTGAGGAGGACACATGCACTGTGCTGTTTAGTTTGATAAATTTGTAACACTATATACATTTTTGATTATATTACACAGTGGCAGTATATAATGCGTAACTGCTGTGATATATAACTATACATCTAGACATACGTATATTATGAGACATTTAAGAGAATATATTCATGTTTTACAGATATTGTCTTGTACTGCCAGATGCCACCAGTACTCCTGTATAGCCATTTGGTTTACAACAAGCATATACAGGTGACATACTTTTCAGGCGTACAGACTGTATGTAATTTAATCATATCATTAGCATATGTTATTCTCAACTCAGAACTAAAAATATTGCTAATGTCTTAGAAAATGGTGATTACTGATTTTCTACACTGTCAAATATTATGAAAAAAATCATATTTTACCTGTCCCGAAAGGCATTCACATATCTGACATTATCCAATTTACCCTAAGTGCTAGTAGCTCATGCAATATACTCTATAAATTTATCCATGTGTCTTTTTTTAACAAGAAGCGTCTATATTAAGTTATCACATATCACAAACACAAGATTATATTTATAAAAAATGAAAACAAACCATACTGACACAATTCTAGCTATAAACATTATACATTACAAACCACATTGACACAATTTGACTTGCAAACATTATATATCACTTATAATCTAGCTAGTCATTGTCAGACATTACATAGCTCATTCAAATTCTGCCTTCTTTTAAACCTCTTTCCTCCTCTGCATATATTGTTCTCACAATTCCCATTTTTTCTTACATAATTTGTTCCTACCATATTCTAAAGATCCCAGTTCTAGTTGTTTCTCTCTGTTACTGTATTCACTACTTCTAATAAAGTTGGTGCAGACTTTGATTTCCATTTTCTAGTAGTTGCTGTTTTGGCAGCCACCATAATCAGACTCAGCAAGGCCTTATTATGTCTAAACAATTCCAATTCTCTAGCATAGCTCAAAAAATAATTTCCTTAGTTACACCAATTTGCTCACCCAGTATCTCTGACAAAGCAGTCTGCAGGAAATTTTTAAGGTCTGCCAACTCATTACACTCCCAGAAAATATGTTCTTCCCCATCACACCTCCAACATTTGCTGTCTACCTGAGGAAAAATTCTTTGGAGTCTACTTGGGGTATAAAAATACCTATGTAAACACTTCCAAGTAAAGATCCTAAGCCTTCTACACTTTGTTGCATATTTGGGAGACATACATATATTCCTCCATTGTTTCTTTGTGAATTGCTTATCCAATCTCTCTTTCCAATCCTTTCCAACCTCCTCTGATTGATTCTTATAGTTATCATTTACTAGTTAACAGTTACTCTCCTGACTCCCCCCTATTCTCATTAAAACCCATACCTACATCTACTATAAAGAAACTCCTTCGGAAATTGAAGCCATGTACCAACGCTCCTGATAATATCCCTTCTTACTTTCTTAGTATAGCTGCAGAATCTCTTGCCTACCCCATTAGCATCTTAATAAACCGTTCCATACAAGAATCTACAGTACCTCAAATCTGGAAACAGGCCTTTATCATACCTCTACACAAAGGTGGTAACAATAACAATATAACAAATTTCCGCCCCATAGCTCTCCTGTCCCCTATCTCTAAGATCCTAGAAAAATGTGTCCAACTTCAACTCCTTCCATATCTCCTAGATAATCACCTTATAACTCCTACACAACACGGATTCAGACCAAACCATAGCACCATGACAGCCCTCCTCTCCTTCCTTGAAATTGTAAATAAAGCTCGAGATTCTGGCCAATTTGTTTCTACCCTACTACTTGACCTCTCTAAAGCCTTTGATACTATATCACATAGCCTGCTTTTAGCTAAGCTCTCTGAACTTAATCTATCTCCCTCCTCCTTGAACTGGTTCTCTAGCTACCTATCTAACAGAAACCAAGCAGTAAAATGGAAGAAAGCCACCTCTTCATTTCTTAGTACTCCTACAGGAGTTCCACAAGGCTCCATACTGGGTCCCCTTCTCTTTAATATATTTATAAACAATTTCCACAAATCTATCCCACTCTCAAACATCATCCAATATGCAGATGATTCAACAATCATCTGTTCTGCCACTTCTATTGCTATACTTCAAAAACTAACTCAAGATGCCTTCTCTACCACTGAGCAATGGATGCTAAGTAACCATCTAGCTCTTAATGCTTCCAAGACCAAACTAATGATATTTACTCCTTCTAAAGTTACTCCTTTTGATATGAATACATTCTCAATCACTAGTCAAAATAACTCACCTCTAGAAATAGTGTCACAGACTAAGTTACTTGGGGTCCAAATTGACAACCAACTTAAATTTAACTCCCACCTACAACTAAATATCCAAAAAACCCATCAAAAACTAGGCATGCTTTACAGACAGAATCCCTACCTCACTCCTGCCACTAAAATCACTCTCTCTACTTCCTTCCGTATCCCCTCCCTTCTCTATGGTGCACCACTCCTAACTAATCTTCAGTCCTCTTTAAAAAACAGCTTTCCTGCTGCTATAACAAAATCGCAAAATTCGCCACTAGCCATAAGTCCTCCACCCATCATTGTTCCTCCCTCCAGAAACTTCACTGGCTAGAACTTCCAAATCAACTAACTTACACCCAACTAACTCTAGCCCATAAGCTTATTCTCAACCCCTCCCTCTGTCCATCCCTTTCATCAGCCTTTAAAATGCACCAACCCAATAGAGTATTAAGGTCAAACAATCAAAACCTACTAGAAGTGCATAAAGCTACACATCCCCCAGGCAAAAACCTTCTATCTTTCAGCCTAGCTCGACACTGGAACTCCCTACCACCATCCATTCGCACCACCATTAACCACTCTACCTTCAAAAAATCTCTTCACTCACATCTAACATCACAGTGGGAATGCTCTTGCTCCCACCCTACATAACTAACTCTGTCTTCTCACCTCCCCTGCTCCTTCCTGCTTCTTCTCTACTCTTCCTATATAATTGTATAGAATGGACTAGACAAGCTTTTAGTTTACTTCCCCCACTATGCAACATCCTTTAGTATGACGTTGTGCCTTTCCACAGTGTGAATGATTCCTCTCGAATTGTGTAATTGCTTTATTTGCTGTAGTATTGTTGTATATCCTTCTCAATCTGTATTAATTGTTGTATTTGGACTATTTTATTTTAAATATTTTCCTTTCTCATTTGTATAACTATCATTACTACCTGCTGTACCTATATTGCTACTGTTTCATGTATATCTTTGGCTTTTTTGGAGCTTTCCTCCCCAGGACTCCATTGAAAACGGGTTCTTTATGGCCCAATGGACTATCCTGGTAAACCAACTGCAATAAATAAATAAATATAAAATAAATCATGCAATATTGTATATGCTCTGTTCTAGATTATACTAAAAACTCTGCCAATGCTGGTCTTTCATATAGGTTTCCCCTATTTCTTTCTATTTGCCTATACTCTGATATCAATCCTTGATAGGGAAGGCAATCGGTAACCTGCAGTCCAAATAAATTCTTGGAGTCTTCCCATTCTTTTACCTTTTCCTCTATAGTTATTTGCTCCCAATACCTCTGTTCCTTTGCCAGTTTTCTCCAATAAATTCCAGTCCCCTTTTGCCTATTTTCTATATCCCTAATTGCAGTCAACCCTATCAGAAGAATCTCTTTTTCCATTCCCATGTTGGCATAGTTCTTATAATACTTTCTGCTACTTTACAAATATATTCTTTATGATTATTGTTATTCTCCTTAAAGGTCTACATCCGAAATTCCAGTCTCTCCTTGTTTCTTGATCTCCCCCCCCCTGTTTCATCATCATACCTTTCCACTTTAAATTATAGTTTCCTGCTGGTGATATGTATAGGAGCCTTAACTGTGTTGCTCTGAAATACCCCTTCAAATCAGGAAATCCTGATCCGTCTTGTATTGGAAGAATCAGCTTATCCTACTTAACTCTTGCTGTGTTCTCCTCCCAGATAAAATCCTTCAGCTCTGTATTAATTGATCCACTAGTTTTATTTATTTATTTTTATTTATTTATATTTGTTGACCGGGAGTGTCACATCAAAGCACAGGTCAGCGAACACCTGTTCGACCAGTAAACAGTGAACTGTCATTTCCGTGAACAGCCACTACAGTGAAGTTTTTCCTAGGGGAAAAATCACTCGACCATCATCGTGGATTTGCCCTTAACCCCACTATAGTGTGATCTTGGAGTTGATATATTTAGTTAGGGCAGTATGGAGGGCATAACCCCCACTTTGATAGGTTTGTAATCGTGTCTCATTTCTGCTCGGCCAAGCAATTTTTTCCACTAGGACAAAATTCACTGAAGTGGCCGTTTGCAGAAATTACAGTTCTCTGTTTATTGGTTGACAAAAGAAAATCATGCACTATTAAAATAGTAACATTAAGAAAAAATTAGTTTTACTTACAGTTAACGTTCTCTTTCCTCTTCCCCTCTCCTGAGTATTTTTTCCTAACATTAATGACATGAAGTATGACATATGCTTTGGAGTCCCTACAAGTTTACCAAAGTCCAAGAAAGTCCAGTATTTCCAGATTTTCTTGCTCTGTCATGTTTCACAAATATAATTATTGCTTTGTAATCCCACATTTGTCAATTTCCAAGTTACTGGTTTAATTCCTGTTTCTCTCCATCCCCAGATCCTGCCTCTGCTTCATTTCCAACATACTCTCGATTCTTCTAGTTGCCTCTTGTGCTTTTTTTTTACTTCTCTCAGGTATTTTCTGTTGAAACACTGGAAAAGGTTTCACTGGCACAGTCTTTCTATGGTCTTTGTTACCAGAAGAACAGGAAGCAGAATCTCCTTCTGTTTCACACTCACTTTTTGTTGCACAAACTTTTGTATTTTTTTCCCTAGTATGTACTTCATCAAAAAATTATTTTGTCCCTCCAGAGAAAATATTTTGAAGATAGCTTGGTACAGCAGTTTGAATCTCATGCCTGCTTCTCAACATTCCCTGAATAATGGAATAAATTTACTCTTCTTCTACCTGGTGTACAATGAGTAGTCATTCTCCACAAAAACTCTGTCTCCCACTTTTAGTACTTTGTCCTTCTACCACAGTTTTGTCAGAATCAACTCCTTCTGCTGGTAAGATTGCATCTTTACTATTAAAGGTTTAGGTTATTTTTCTCATACCCAGGTTTGGAGCATACATACAACGTGCCCTTTCAATTAACAATTCCTGTTGTGGAATACCAGTCCAGTTGCTTATTTGTCCTTTCAGAAAATTAATACATTCTGTTCCTTCCAGCTTCTCTGATACAGCAGAAAATATCAGGTTTTCCTACATGTTCTGTCCTCTAATTCTATTATTTTTGAAACATCTCTTCTTGTGCAGTCTCATATTCACCCAGCCTTTTCTTCATTTTGACCTGTGAGTTTTGCAGTTTTATCACCTTAACTGAATATCTGTTAAAGCTTCTTCCATTTTTTTCCAGCCTTTTATTGTTTGAGTTGATGTACTCCATCAGTATTTCATTTATTTTAAGCAGGTCTGTGTTACAGTTGCATTATACTTTCCTCTAGGTTACTGGAAGTCATGTCTGGAGCTTGCAGTGCTTTTTGCTGAACAGCAATAGTGCTTTTCCCAGTCAGTGTTTCTTCATCACCTTTTGTAGCTGATTTTCCTTCAGGTCATCTGAATTTCTTTTTCCTGGCATCTAGGCAGTGCATCTCCTAGCCAGTTACTGAAATTTATCCAGAAATTTAGGTTGACTGGCTTTCTCTGCTAAGTTTCTGTTTTCACACTAGGAGAGCTAGAATTAAGTTATTACTCAATGTACAGCCATCTTGGAAGTCTCAGTTTATGCATGTGTCTTGTCCTGAATTTTGTAAGAATATATTGAAGTAATGTGAAGAGTATGACATTTGCAGATAGGAGTTAATACAGGTCAGAATGCCTTTTAGTGGAATCTTTCCAGCATTAATTGAAACATGATCAGAATTATCTTTTGATGATCAGAATTATGTTTCACATGCATACATTTGTACGGGATACTTTTTCAGAGTGAGGAGATGCAAATGGTACATCTGCAGCACAAACAGCCTCCTTCCCAAGCTTTACGGTATGTTGCACGCAGTTAGTCAAAGGCAATACAACAAGAACAGACTTTACCGTTTATCTTTAAAATAAGCAAATGTTTAAATATTTAATTGGTAGTAATTAGCTCTTTGCAGTCATCTTTCCAAGGACGTGTACCACACACTTTGGTTTTCAGGTAAAATGTATAAACCCTGAAATGAATAAATAAAACATTAGCCACAAGTACTTAACATTAGGTGATAAAATGATTTACATTAAATAAATAAGTTAAAACATGTCTTTTCCAAGTAAGTATGGAAGTAGTCAAACCATTTGCACAAGAAACTGAAAACAAAATATTTATAACAACAGTGTGATCAAAAGAATCTCACATATATACTAAAAACTATTTGCTTCTCTTTAAAATATGTAGTATCTGTAATAAGTCTGGCTTCCCAGGTCAAAATATAAATTGAAAAGCACTTGCATGCAACAAACCCACAATTTGAGCTGTTTGCCAAGGGTATGCACCAGCAGACAATACAGTAATTCCAGCAGCTTGTCTAATTCCTTTTACCTTATGAATTTATAGTCAGTGAATCTGTTTATGTCTCCAATTATGATTTACTATAAGTTTAAACTGAATTTAGTAGCTGCTCTTCCAGTTTTGAAAGTTACGTACTTCTGGGGGAGGAGGAGTATTCCAGTAGGCTGCTGTCTAAGTAATGCATCAACATCATGTGACTTAGTTTTCAAGGAGCATTAGACTTTAAACCCTTCATGAGAGAGGGACCTATGACTAGGCACTCTGTCGGTGATGGGGAGGGGGTTCCATGATTCTAAGACAGATTGCTGTTAAGAATTCAACATTACAAGGTAGGACTGGAGCTGACTGGCATTGTATTCAGTGATATCAATTACATCAGCAACTCCACCCAATTAGGGTAAAAAAAATTCACAAATACAGTGTGTATGATACTGCTGGAGGCTCTGTATTTCCATATTCCCTTCTCAGTTTTACTGTTGCACTTCCTGGGCCAGGGGATAGTACCAGGGGCATAAAAGTTAGAAGTAAGTGGAACAAAAAGTGATAGATGATCAGTTGGAAGGTGCACAACTGGAGGGATATAATGAATAAATAAGTAAAAAAGAGCATTAGGCTTATACTGTAGATTTGCATAAGTATAACCCTTTTGAACAATGGCAAATGCAGTTATATGCCATTTACATATTTATATTTACACACTGTACTTTTGCTAAAAAGGCAAGTACAATGCAACTTTTTACTTTTATCTTGACTCATTCAGTGGTAGTACAAGCTCTCATACATTTTCTTTGATAGAACAGAATAGTTCCCAATTTTAATACAATTCTCTTCAAAATATCTCTCTTATTCTAAGCTCCAGGTGAGTTTTGTGACACTTGAAACAAATATCAAGTAAAAGATATATTTCATGTGCTTATCAGGCTGATTTTTAATGACAGAGTAGAACCCAGTTGTCATTCTTACCTGGAATCTTTTTCCCCTAATAGTTAAGGTTGCACTCTTGACTGTTTATTTGGATTCCTTTGTCCACACAGTGCTCTACCAGCTGACTACACCTTGGGTTTATCTTCTGTTTTAAAAACTTTTTGACATTGATCACAAATTTTGTGGTACCTTTTAACATCTTTTGTAATACCATTCCAGTAAAAAAGATGAAAAAAATCATAAGTCTCCTTTTTGTATGCTTTATGTTCATATGAGCTGAATAAGGAATATTATGGGCTTTGGTCAGAAGGGGGTCTATATTACTTCATCAAAGTTTTATTTCCATGACCATTGACCCCTTTACATTGAGCACCCATTCATCGAATGTTCACATCAGTGAATGGTTTTCGTAGGGAAGGGCATTACTTGTCCTCCACAGTAATCATCACACACACACTACATTATTTTAAACCCCTCCAAGGTGGGAGGGGGGCTACTCCCCTCACCCCCTACTTATATATACCAGCTCTGAGTTTGCACTACAATGGGGATAAGGGCAAATCTCTAATGAAGGCCAACTAACTCCCTTCCCTATGAAAACCATTCACTGATGTGAACATTCAGTGAACGGATGTTCAGTGTAAAGGGGTAAACCTGCACCTTTTATCTGTTAGGTGAAGACCTTAACTATTATACCACCCCCCCCCCCAGTATCATATAATATTAGATCACAGTTTGCATCAAAAGGCATTTATATAACAGTGCATCTGTGACACACGCTATGAGAACTGACATGAAACAACCAAAATCTATATTCAAATCTACAGCATTCACCCATGTTCACACCAACATCCATAACCCTATCTGCCAGGCTACTTGGTCTTTGCTTCTGGCCAAATATTGCAGGCTTAATAATAGTTATATCTGATGAATTATCCTTCTTAGTTACAGTTTTTGTACCCAGTGCCATATACTCTGGACCAGCTGCAGTTTCAAGACAATCTTCCACTAATGTACTGCTGCATTTTAGCCCCCTCTTGCACGGGCTTTGTTCCAAGGCTATCAGTGTGGACATTTTGACCTTACATTTCCTATAATGTCCCATCTACTTACAGTAGAAACATTTTTACTGTGAGACCTTCTTATGTACTTGAGACAGTTTCCCTTTTACCTGAGCAACCTGCTATGAGGGTTGAAACTATCACCCATGAGTTCCCTTATACCCATATTATGTGCTGGCTACCCCTTTTGTGCAGTTGTGCCAAGCTGGCTAGATACAAGTCCCCCTTTTTCTAATTTGTATTAGTAGTGTTACCCCGCTGATCTGCTAATCAGATCCTCATGTCCTCAGAAAAATTACTGAGTGTTTTGCACCTTCATCATGTCTCCTAGCATTTCATAGTGGCTTGACATGCACGAACTCATCTATGAAAGTAATTGATTATTTTTACAGTATAGTAACTTACACTGTCATCCACTTTACTTTGAGTCTGATTTATTTTATTTTCTCTACATTTTAGATAAACAAGATTTTAGCTTTTTCATAACTCAAACAGTCCATATGTGACAGTTTGCACTCAGTATGCACTGTCTTCTCTGTGAGCAGGGGAGTTAAAAACCTCACCCTTTGCCAGTGGTGAATGTTGATGTTGATTATACACCTTTTCAAATAACTAAATAAAACTATCAAAGTCATCCCCCTCATTATAGCATGGAAACAATTTGGTACTGACTTTGGAATTTGGAGTTTGTTTTTCCCCTGTTACTGCCATGCCCCTTTGCCACAGGGCAAGTATTCCTTTCTCGTGCTGGTGCTGCTGTTACCTTTCCTTTGCCATGAAAATGGTATGATGATGCTTCTTTCCTTGTCTACATCCTGATGAGGCTTTCTTTGCACCACGAGCTGTTTCATTCTCCAGCTCTAATCTTTTTAATTTCATCTGAGTTCTGAGATCATTAGGAGATGAACATCGTTACATTGTCATATGCTCTGCATCTACAGCTGTTACTTGACTGTCTCCAGCTTCAGCGGACTCCGTTTCAACTGCACACAGGGCTGCTAACGTGTCCTCCTCGGGTATCTTGGCATATAAAATTCCCTTGATTTTGCAGTCCTTAGTCAAATATGGAACTATCAGTTTTCCCTGCTCCATAGAACTCATTGTTGCCTGTTTCTGAACTACTCTACCTAGAAAATAAGCCTACGGCAACATATGCAGCTGTATATTTACCGTGTGTCTGCAAGATTATACACATTTTTTGATGACCAAAACTGTTTCACATGTTATACAAGTACAATTTACAAACTTCCACCACTGCCACCAAATAATATATAATGAGTAGACATATAATCCAGTCTGCTGCCACCAGTTAATGTGTGCAGGACAGGGGCTGTTGGCCTTAACTCCCACACTGCTAATGCTTTTGATATTTAATGTGCAACAGAACTGTTGTGTTGCGTACGACTACACCATTGCTACCAGTTAATATACAAAGACAATTGGCCTTAAAGGTATACTGCAGATGTGCACTACTGTCTTGAGAAATAGCCCACATTGCCACCCCCAAATAAAATTCACACACTGCACAACTACAGATCAGCTGTATAGTCACTGGGTATCCAGGATATCATCCACCTCAGACCACGTCCAATGCCTTCCAATGTAGCCTTACCAACCATCATCAGAATTTAACCAGAAGGAATTACCTTGCAGACACATGGTATATTCTTTCCAAAATGGGTAAATGGTGGCTATCTAGCACTAATTCCTTCCTTCCCAAGCTTTAAAGAATGTGGCCAACAGTTACTCAATGTGAACAAAGCAAGAACACATCTCAAAGTTTACTCTTAAATAAAGCCAACAATTAAATATTCTAATGGTAGCAATTAGCTCTGGGTAGTTGCCTTTCCAGTGATAGATACTACTTAGTTTGATACATAGATTCAATGCATAAACCCTTAAGTTAATAAATCAAACATCAGCCATAAGCATTCAAAGTTAAATAATATATTTGTATTAAATAAGTTAAAGCATTTCTTTTCCAGCAAATATGCAAACGGTAAAAAACATTACATAAGAAATTGAAAATAAACTCTTCAAACTAATGAAAGATCAGAAAAATCAATCTAACATATACATTAAAAACAATCTAATAGCCTTAAACATAGATCCCTGTATAGTAAGATAGATTGCAAACTGATTCAAGGAAATGACAAAATGCATGTTGTCAGGGTTGGTGATGCCTTTTTCAGTTAAGGATAATGTAACCAGAGGTGTTGCCCAGTGGTCCATGTTGGGTTCCCTCCTTTTTGGTATTCATTTTTCTGATCCAAACACTGACAACAAGAATCCCATGATTGCAACTTGGGTGTAGTTTTCAAATCAACAAATGATACAAATTCTATTCAAGTGGAGCTATCAAACATAATCATGGTGCACTGAGAAAGGTCTCCTTCTAAAAACAACAAATTACTCCCACCTACTGCATCATTGACACCCTACTCTCTAATGAGTCTGACATCAGAAACCTGGGTATTCTGGTTGATGGCACTTTCTTCTTTGATCACCACATAGTGACCATAATCAGGAAGTACTCCTATATATATCTCCCAAAACCAAAGAAATTATTGTTCACCTGTACTCTATCCTGGTTCAACCCATTATAGAATATAATGCACCCTTTAACATGTATCTAACTAAACATATAAAATAAATTCAAAAGATCTCAGAGGTTCCTAGCAAAAATAATCTCACTCCTTAAAATCTTAAACATCAGAAAAGGTTGGAGTCATTCTCCCTGTACTCATTGTCTTATAGAATCTTGAAAATAACCCATGCCTTGCTTTCCATGCCTACAGGGATCCCATTAATGGACACCTTCTTTTTTCTTAATGTGTCCAACAGTGTAGCCAACACTGAAACAAGAGATCTGATTCTACATTTGAGAATAAAGAAAATTAAATGGAGAGATAAGTTCACTACCCAGTGCCTCCCCCTTGGTCTGCAATAGAGTCCCTTTTTATGTCAAACATTTTGATTTCCTGTCTGTCTTTAAACCTAGCTTAGACAATTGAATGGGTGCCCTAAAATGCACTCCGGGGCTTACAGTCTTGCCCTCCTTGAAAAGGCTGGTAGAACCTGAGGTGTTTATTGGCAAGTAACATATGGCCCCTGGTCCAACAGCCTTGTATTTCCTATTTCCCATAGCTAGTAAAGTGTATCCATATTGAATCCAAGTTCATAATCAGATTTGCAAGGTCCTTAGAGGTTTTATTGTTAGTTTTAGCTTTGGAAATATAACCCCAGAATGCCTAAACAAACACTCTAAAAATATTCAAAAAATATTTTTTGCAGTGGACAATCCATGTTGTCCCCAGATAACCCTCCTAGCTCATGTATACCAATCTCACTATCTTACAATAGTGGAAAAAAGTGAAAAAAAATACAGCAGTCATACAATATTAGTGCATGCTGAAAGGGTGGCCTAATGGTTAAGGTGATTGCCTTACAAACGTAAGGTGCAGGGTTTGAGTCTCACAAGGGATAATTAGCTAGGCTTAAAATGGCTCGCAAGGGCAGTTAGCTTAGTATTAATCTATGAACCTATGAATCTATGTGATTTTGACAAACTGTGATTAAAAGAAATGGACGACAAGCTGATCAGCAAACCTGTCATCATCAGAGTGTAGGTGTATTGTCCCAAGAATACGTTCTAGAAGACAATGTTGCTTGTGTAATTTGTGTTACCTTTTAAATTAAAGGTGAGCCCTATCTATTTCTGTGTAAGGATTTGCTGATGCTTTTGTTTGAATTTAGAAGGTTTTGTTCCTGTTTCCATAGTTATGGACTTTTGGGGATGGGGATTGTTCATGCAAGCTACTGTATAAATAAGGCATCAATATCATGTGACCTAGTGCAGTAGCTTTCACAGAGCATTAGACTTGCAGTGCAGATTCACATGGTTATGAAGCAAATTTTAATGTCATTTTAACTGTAGTACATTTGTACAGTGGCAGCTGCAGGGCGTCTATATTACAAGATCAAATTCTTAGGTGATCGAACACCTAAACATCGAACTTGTAATATTGAACCCAAAAATGTTGAATGGCACAGGACAACATGTCTGTCAGCCACGGAAAAAAAAATAACTTTACACCCAAACTAAGTGGGGGCTTTGCCGTCCACACCCCCCCCCCAACTAAATATACCAACTGCAAGATTGCTCTACAGTAGGCAAAACTGCAAAATCCTTTTTTTTGTTTCGATATTACAAGTTCGACGTTTAGGTGTTCAATCACCTAAGCATTCGATCTTGTAATATAGACCCGCTGCAGATGTATACCATTTTAAACACATTCTTTTACATATTGGACTTTTGCTGAAAAGGAGTGCACAATGAAGCATTTTCCTTTTTCATGATGCATATAATCTTTAGTATAACTTCTTATGCATTTTTTGATACAACAGCAACATTTTCATATTTTATTATAGTTGTCCTAATGCTATGATTATCAAAAATCTGTCTTTGAGACCACTTTTCTCTGGACTTTCTTTCGAACCTGGTAAAGCAAGTATATCACCGTCTTCATGACCTAAGTGTTGCTGTTACTGGCAAACCTGTCACTATCCAAGAAATAATTCTATAATTGGGCAAGATCCTTGACTGTTTTGCTTCCAGAGTCTTTCTCTTCCTGTTTTGCCTTCTTTCCTTCATAGTTTTTTTTAGATCTCTTTGCCAGGTCATTAGACAAAGCATGAAGTGATGCAGTAATTACACGACAAATTCCATTTTTCTTCATAAAATCTGTCAGTTCCATACTGTTGAAGTAAAAACCATTATCAAGCCATAGTATTTCTAGATTACCATGTATGCCGAAACTTTGTCTTAGTTTCTCAAATGCTACATTCAAAGCAACAAAATTCAAGACATACACATTTGTCTAGTACAAACTAGCAAAAAGGGAACTATTTTCCCAAAGAGTTAACCAGCTTAGTTATGTACATTCTAGACCACAGCTTCACAAGCCACTCCAGTGGATATAAATGTACATTTAGTAGTAATTTAGTGTTTGTTTTAATTTTATCATAACTTGTTTTCCTAGAACCTGATGCATGATCTGCCTCCACCAGACAGGAGTGGGGTGTCTGTTTATTTTGTGCTGGTGTCAGCAAGCACTCCACCTGGCATAAGGGTGCAAAGTCTCTGAGATAGTTACATCTGCTCAGTGCTGCTATCAGGTTTGGATAATCTTAAATTTATTTTTAGCAAGGAACCATTCTTTTGTGTAGGCAAGTATTGTCAGGTTCTGTAATACACCTCCTAGACATTTATTATATCAACTGTCAGCATTTGTACATCAAGTATTGGCATGAGACATTTAGATGTGCTTAATTTTAGAAAGTAATATATTTCTGTAGCTCAGTAAAACTGGTGACTATAGTATGATATACAGTATATATTGCATGTTTCTTTCTCTCTCTCCCTGTGTGTGTGTGTGTGTGTGTGTGTGTGTGTAGTATAATATGTTAAATTAGGCCAGTCAGTGGTGCATGATATACAGTATATATTGCATGTTTCTTTCTCTCTCTCCCTGTGTGTGTGTGTGTGTGTGTGTGTGTGTGTGTGTGTGTGTGTGTGTGTGTGTGTGTGTGTGTGTGTGTGTAGTATAATATGTTAAATTAGGCCAGTCAGTGGTGCAGCAAACAGTTAAGGACCACAAAGGCACAGCACACATCACACTTGTCAACCTCTGGGCATTAAAATCATAGCATTGCCATTTGAAAATTATAGTAAAGAATCAGAAATAAGAGTACTTTCTTATTTTTTCAGACTAGATAACCTGTAGATATTAAACATCTTACAATCAGTGACTAGGTATATTTGTATACATTTACTTTACCTATTTAATAGGTTCATAGGTTCGTACTAGGCTATCTGCCCTAGGGCATTTATAAGCCTAGCCAGAGTGTGTGTGGCTTTCACCACCCCTTAGGATGAGAATACTACGCCTTTTTAGGGTTTAGTTTACTGTGCCTCTGTCTAGTAGTGACACAAGAGATGACCCCCGGGGTAAACCTACGATCTCCCATCCACTCGTCAAGATTTCTCTTGAATAGAGTTAGTGAGGGGCTCTGCCTAACATGGATTGGGATTCTGTTCCAGAGTGTAGGGAGCCTCTGGGTTATGAATCTGTCCCTCCAGCACGTCCTATTTATTTCTGTGTTGAGGTTTAAGTCTCTTGCTCTCGTGGCTCTGATAGATTTGGATTTTCTGAGGTGGAGCATGTCCATTAATTCCGGATTGGACATGGCCTTGTACGTCAGGCACAGATCACCTCTGAGAAGGCGGTATGCGACTGAATAGAGCTGGAGTTTTTTCAGTCGGACAGCATATGACATATGTTTAAGACCCTTTATCCTCTTGGTGAGGAACTTTTGGGGTCTTTCCAACTGCTGCAGGTGTCGGGTAAGATACATCCCAAATGGGGCATTGTACTCAATCATTGGCCTGATAAGAGACGAGTACAGGGGCACAATGACCTCTTGATCTAGATGTGAAACCCTTCATGATAAGGTGGGCAATATAGAAGGTCTTCCTAACCACTTTGGCAATGTGAGTGTCAAATGAGAGGTTACTGTCAACCTGGGTCCCTAGGTCCCTGATTACCTCTTCCGTACTTAATGGATTACCACCTATGTGGTAATTTGTGGGTACCTTGTTTTTCCCAAAGGGTATGACTATACATTTTTTGGCGTTCAGCTTAAGGCCATGGCTCTGGCAATAATTCTCCATTTCTATGAGGCCTCTCTGAAGGATGTTTGTGTCCGCTGGAGTATCAATAATGGCGCCCAGTTTGCAGTCATCTGCGAACTTTGTCAGCCACAATCCTCCTATATTTGCCTGTACCTTGGAAAAATAAATGCCGAACAAGAGGGGTCCCAGGACTGAGCCCTGTGGGACACCGCTTGTGACTGGCTTAGAGTCTGACATAGCTCCAGCAACTCTGACCCTGTGGGTTCTGTCCTTGAGCCAGTTTGCAACCCATCTTGTGACATATGGGTTTACATTTAAGCTGGTGATTTTGTCTATGATGCCCGAGTGGGGTATTGTGTCAAAGGCTTTTACAAGGTCAAGGTAGGCTGTGTGAACTGCCTTACCCTCATCAATGGCCTTAGTGACTGTTTCAAAAAAGTCGACCAAGTTCAAAAGGCAGGATCTGCCCTTGACAAAGCCAAATTGGGTAGGATCCAATGTCTGTAGGTCCCCAATGTCTTTGTTTATGAGTTCCATAATGATCCTCTCCATAGCTTTGCAGACCAGGCTCGTCAAGCTTATGGGGCGGTAATTTCCAGGGTCCGTAGAAGCACCGCCTTTGTGAAGTGGGACCACTGTTGCCGTACGCCACTCTGTGGGTACGTATCTTGTAGTAAGGCTAAGATTAAACAGCAGCCTTATGTGTGGGTTTAGTTCCTCTTGGAGTTCATGTAGCACACAGCCCGGGACACCGTCCGGTCCCATTGATGCTGTGTTTTTAGCTTTAGAGAGGGCGGCTCTCACCTGGGCATCTGAGATGTTAGGGAGGCTACACTCTGCTGGGATAGTTATTTCACCTTTTGGGGGGGAGGGGGAGGAGAAATTTGCACTGAACCTGTCTGCCAGAATGTTGGCAATGTCAGTGGGTTCAGTGTATTTTGTGTCATTTTGGACTAACTCTGAGCATATCTGGGAGTTTCCACCCAGGTTTCTAACATAGCTAAAGAAGGCCTTGTGATTGTCTTTTGTGTCTTTTGCGATTTTTCTCTCAAAGTTGGCCTTGGATGATTTTATGAGTGATCGTAGTTTTTGCTAGTACTGATCAGAGATGCCTTCCCTTTTAGGGATTTTGCTCTGTCATGTAGTAGCTTCCTCCTCCTGTTGTAAAGTTTGTTTATGGCTGGGGTCCACCAGACCGGGCACCTGCCTTTGGGGGAGTGGGTCTTGGTTTTATTTGGGATTGCATGATCCATGCATTCTTGAAGGTGCCCATAGAAGGCATTTGCAAAGGATTCAGCAGTGTGGGTTGTGGTTTCCACTGGCCCAGGGGCCTTGAAGGATACCACTTCAGTCTTAAGAAGTGTGAAGTTGGCTTTTGAGAAGTTCTTCACTGTGGTCTTTTGTGCAGGGGGTGGGAGTGGGATGTGGATTTCCAGTGAGATTAATTTATGGTCTGATCTTACCAAAGAGGGATATACTTCCGGTGTGGAGCATTTTGTCCCCATGTTTGTGATGATCAGGTCTAGTATATTGTCTCCTCTTGTGGGAATGGTGACTAGTTGTTCCATTGCATTTGAGTTTATGAATTCTAGGAACCTTTGGGCTAGGGTGTTTGGGCTTGAGTAATGTTCCCAGTCTATGTTTGGGTAGTTGAAGTCTCCCAATATGATGGTATTTGGAGAGACATTCATACTCTCCAGTGTCTTCAGGAAGGCTGTGTGGGGTTCCTGAGTTTGAGAGGGTGGTCTGTAGCATGCTACAAACTGTAAGGCAGTTTTGCCCATAGTTAGTTGCACCTGGATGGTCTCAGATGCTTCGTGCGTTGCCACTAACCTGGAGGTGTGGGTATCTTTGATGAATATGGATACTCCCCCTCCTTTTGTGGTTTGGTCCAAGTTTTGGGGCCAGAAAGCATGATATGAGGTAAAACCTGATAGTGCTGGAGTGCTCTCAGGAGCCTTGAACCAGGTTTCAGTCACTGCACAGACATCGATGTTCTCCATACTGAGGAGGGCTTCGAGGGCGTGCATCTTGAGGTTTAGACTTCTGGCATTGAGCAGCATTACCCTTAGTTTTTTTCCACTTGTGTTTTCTAGGGAGGTAGGTTTGTCATTTGAGCCTTGCCTAAAAAAGGCACTATGGGGGTGGCAAGAGCCTTGGCCAATATCCGGAAGCCCAGGGGTGACAGGTGCAAGCCATCCCTTGCGAAGCAGCGTGGCTTGTCAAGCATGTCATCCCAAGCAGACGGACATTGGATCCCCTTAGAATGACACCAGTAATTAAGCCAATTGTTAAAACAGATCATTTTGTCTTTGTACTGTGGCATCATTCTTGGTGAGGGTAAGATGCTGCTCAGGGTCAGGGTCATACCGGCCTGGGCTACATAATCAGAGAGCTCCTCTATGTCTCTTTTCATGTAGTCCAGGGAGGTACATCTCAGGTCATTCACACCAGCATGTACAATGACTGAGTCATATTTGTACTTGCTGTGGAGTGACCTGAGTGCTTGTGT
The DNA here is from genome assembly GCF_019279795.1 of Protopterus annectens. Classification (NCBI taxonomy): domain Eukaryota; kingdom Metazoa; phylum Chordata; order Ceratodontiformes; family Protopteridae; genus Protopterus; species Protopterus annectens. Next base: position 1,985,410,413 of record NC_056737.1, on the reverse strand, counting down.
TATGTGGCGGATTCTAGCTCCCGACAGGCAGCTTACTGTGACCTTTTCCTTGTTCAGTCTGGTGAGTGGGATGTCAGTGTGTCTGACTATGGAGTCACCTATTACAAGTGTGTCTGGCATGTTGTTTGGCCTTAAGGGCTGTGACTGTTTAGCACACTGACTTTGTGAACTTTGTGTTGCATGTGCTATGTCTTGAGGTTGTGGTTGCTTGGGTGTCTGCTTTGGAGGCCTCTGTTGTTTTGGTATATTTTTAATCAGCGCCTCCGAGTATGTTTTTGTGGGTTTATGTGTTTGGTTTGCAGTTGTGATAGTTCTATGTGAGACTGGGTTTGTGGTGTGCGTGGTTATCTTCTCCTCCTGACTGGTCTTGCCAGTACTGAATTGAGAAAGCTCAGCCTCCACTTTGGCTATATAGTTGCATCTCTCGCATATATTTGTATTTGTTGGGAGGAGGAGAGGGTTGTCTGTGTACATGAGGCAATTGTAACATTGCCTCAAGATTCCCAGATTCACCAGCTGAACAGGAGAGGACGCCAGCAACTGACCCTTCGACATGCTAGAAATAGTGAAAAAGATTGCTGTGTAACTGAGTCAGAAGGGACCTATAGGGAAATGGGTACTCAAGGGAATTTAGGTGAATGAAGTACTTTCTTTTGTTTAAGAGTGCTTTACCTGTATAAGAAATGCTTTAGGAGCAAGTGCTGAGCTTTTCAGATAGAGTATAGGCTGTTTAGATTGCAAGTAGAACAGTTCTAAGGGAAAAATTGAAGAGCAGACTTTACGGAGCCAGAAATAGTTTAAACTTGATTACCCCACGCTGCCCTATGCTGCTCTTTGAGCAACTTCGCGCTAATTCGCGCTAAAACGGGCTTTATAGCAGGGGGTTGAAAAAAGCCAGGAATTGACCCAAAATGGCCAATAAACTACAAGTTGCTGGGCTGGAACCAATCCTCTAGGGACAAATAGGTTGCTCAGTGCTCCCCACTCCCACTGGTGAACAAAGAAGCTTCCTCTTATCCAAATAAGGATATGGATAGCACAGGAACTGAGACAAAGCCCAGAGATCAGCAAAATCTGAAGACTGGACTATTCTAGTTCAGAAAAGCGGGAAAACAAGGATATTTTTTTTTTCTTTTTTTACAGAGAAAGGAGAAAAAGGTACAGTAACAAACAGTAAATGCTATAAAACGTCTAGCACACTTGAGTGTGTTAGCCTAACAATTAAATTAAACAAAAAATAACTTTTTAAAGTGCTAACAGTATAAAATCAACACAAGTACAGTAAAAACAATATGCAGAGCTGTTTTTTTAAGCGGAATGCAGTTGAGATGCAGTAATTTAAGCGAAAGCCAGAAAAAATACTTATAAATCCAGGAAAGTCACTCTTTTACTCTCTGCTGCTTGTAGAACTCTGCAGGACACCACGAGGAGCTGTGCTGAGTCTTGTTTTCTTAAAATAGTCTTAAGTTTATGAAGAAAGTCTGCATATCTAGGAGGAACAAGGCTAAATTTAAGGGAAAAAATGACAACACTGTACCCCACTTATAGCAGTTGAGGGGTATACCCATCACAGCTGTGGTAAGTTTCATGAGCTAGATAGCTATATATATAGTCAACTTGTTAAAAACAATTAAATCTATCAAGAGCAAGTACCTGTCCCTGTTCACAATCTAATTAACCTTCTTCTCAATCTGCACCCCACTCTACCAACCCACTCTCCCTACCCCTATCCTTCTTTCTCTTTCTCTATTTTATCCTAGCTCCTCTTCCTCCTCCCCCACCTCCTTTCTTTTCACCTTACTACCTTTGTCTTTTCACTCATCAGCATTTATCTTATACCATTCTTACCAAGCCTGTACCCTTATATTACGTGCTTAACTATGTAACTTTTATAACTTTACTCCTATACTCTTTCTTTCTCCCCCTACTAATATTCTCTACAATTTGACTACTAGTATTATCACTTTTCACCTTCTCTTTTCTCACTAAAGCTTCCACTATACAACACCTAAATGATCATTGTCACCTTTCTTATTACAAAAAAAAATCTCTTTTCAAACTTTGTTTCTATTATGCAAAACAAGCCTGTTTACATATACAAAAACTACAGTATAAGAGAAGCATATACATCTCAAGTAGTCATGAAAGTCTGTACAAAATGGACCATATGTGCTCCTTTCAGATATAAAGCTTGTATCCTCACTCCACTTCACTATGCAAATGAGAATTTTCTATGTACTTTATAAATCTTGGCACCTTTCTTAACACTATGTAAATGGGAATATCTCTGTGTAGTTCAAGAATTTTACGTACTTTTATTATTACACAGTATTTTAGCTCCAACAAACTCTACTCCATTAATGCAATTCAACATCTGTTTACATCAATGAGAAATATAGTACAATATAAACCTGTATACCTCAGGCATTCTTGTAAAAGTCTGCAAAAATCAGACAATATGTGCACAAATTAGATGTCTACTTTATAGCTTTCTCCTCTTGTTACTATGTAAATGAGAACATTTTATGTATTATCTTCTTTTATTTTATCAATATTGTTTACTGTAAAACTATTGTTAAAAATGTTATTGTTAAATATTATCTTTTCCTATCTATATTTTTGGAGCTTTTCTCCCCGGGCCTCCACTGAAAATTGATTTCCTATCCAAGTCGGACTTTCCTAGTAAATAATTTATTTTATTTATTTATTTGACATTTATCTTAAAACTAACTAGTGTTGCGGACTGAGACTGCTCCTCAACCATTGAACAGCTGGCCATTTTTGAGAGATTAGTGCCAAATTTCTCAGTCATAATGTTTCATGACATTGCACATAGATGGCTATGTCACATGAACTGGTAGACAGTTATAAAGCTTTGGGACAAGATATTGGGATAGTCTTCTGAAAACTGTACCTAGTATGCCCTTGAAAAAGCAGAGGAATAGTTTTACCTTTTTGTGTGAATAAATTATGACTATTTTTAAGTATTTATTTAGTGTTATATTACTTAAAATGCAAAGTTCTCTTTCATCATGAGCAGAACAAGGGTAATCATGTCACTTACTGCAGTAGGCCAAACAGGCTAGCTGATAAACATAGGTTCATAGGTTCACAGGTTCATAGATTAGTACTAAGCTAACTGCCCTTTCGAGCCATTTTAAGCTTAGCCAATTATCCCTTGTGAGACTCAAACCCTGCACCTTGTGTTTGCAAGGCATGTTCTACTCACAGATGCTGACATGTGTTTTAAATACAAGTCCATTGTATTGTTAACTTTCTAAAGTTAAGCAAAGCTAGATGTTTAATTTAAAGATACTATAAATGCAGATGTATGCAATAACCTTTAGCAGCAGTACTGCTGTTATGAACTAGATGGCTGTGTGGGGTGTCACTATCCAGGAGCTGGCAATGTAGCTGAAATGTGTTCCATATGTGTGAATCATCCACACAGTCTAGGTGCTGTGTAGATACACTGGTTATGATTCTATTTACTTTATTCACTACCTGGCACTTCACCAAAAGGTAGCTCTTCCTGTTCACAGCCCTTTATCATTGTGGACGAGGTGGGGCCCTTTATTGCTACATGTGTGTAATGCTTAGCATCTAGTACTCACTTTTTTTAATTTCTCCAAGTCTTTCAGGTTTCTAATACCGTGACGGGAATGGACTCCATTCCTAAGTAAGTCAAAGTACGATTGATGTTCACAAAATTAGTATTGCTTCAATCTGTGATGTTAACCAGAATTGCTCTTCGCAGCAGCTGCAATGTGTGCAGAATTGACTCCTGCAATTCATACAGAGTTACATGTATCAGTAACATATCTAAGTACAATTGTAAATTCTTTTTTATAAGACCTGTTGCTCCTACTACTATTGGAAGTATCTGGGTATCCTTCTTCCACATTGCCCTCATTTCTGCCTGCAAATCCTGGTATTTTATGACTTTGTTTCTCTCTGTATGTAAGATACTGTAGTCACTGGGTGTGACAATTTCATTAATCAGTACTACTTTTGTCTTCTTTTCATGGCCCACTATATCTGGTTTTCTCGCATTTGTTTTTTGAACTGTTGATAATGGTTGATCCCATGTGACATAAACTTCATCAGTTTCTGTAATGCTTTGTGGCTCATGTTTCCAATGTTTTTCAGCTGCTTCAATACTATGTTTGCATAATCCCCAATGCAACAATCTTGCCATATTATTATGCTTTCAGTATATAGTCCTTCTGCCATTAATGTATCACAACCAGCAACAAGATGTGCGACTGTTTCCAATTCTGTCTTACAAAACCTACATTTTGCTGTTTTGCCCACATTTTCAATGGACTTTGTAAACCAATGTGTACATAGTCCACTATCTTGGGCCAACAATACTAACATTTCGTCTTTTGGTTTAAATTCACCTCTCCTTAACCATTCTTGCATTCGATCCTGATCGACATGCAGTTATTCCAAGAGTTTTCTGTACTTGCTACTATATTTATGCATTTTTCACATTTCTTGCCTTCTCATCTGATCCTTCACTTTATATTCTTTCTTTTGTTTTTGGCACATTCAGTTGCTGCCTGATTTTTATCTACTTCTGGTTTGATTTTCATTCCCGCTTGACACTGATACACTTCTGCTAAACTAAACAGGAAAGTCATCTTAGACTTATTCTCCTCATGTTTTAAAACTTTCACTATGTTTGGGTGTTGTGGGGTTAGTGTGTATGCATGCAGTCCTATAATTGCAGATCTATACATCTAATCAATTTCAAGGAGGCCAATACCTCCTTCAGAATGGGGAATATAGTCTTGGTATAAACTGATTTTTAGAAATCATTTAGTCTTGGTATAAACTGATTTTTAGAAATCATTTAGTCTTGGTATAAACTGATTTTTAGAAATCATTTAGTAAGCATGAAACATTTTTTCTTGTCCAACTGATCCAATACCTTTGGGGGCCAGTCAATCACTCCAAAACTGTAAGTTAGTACAGGAAGAACAAATTGGTTTATAGCCTGGACTTTGTTCCTAGATATCAGAGCTGTTTTCAGTATTAATTTTAGTTTTCTAAAATATTCCTTACTAAGTTTTATTCGCATTTGTTCATGCTTTATTGTTGATCCTTCATCAGTTCCCAAATATTTATACACAGCCTCTTGCTCAAGTTCTTTTATATCACATTCTTGTCTCAGGCTGATGTTTTTTGGTGCCGTAGTATTCCTGCTTTAGAGGCTGCCTTTGCACATTTATCAAGACCAAATTACATTCTTATATAATCTGAAAAAGTTTTGACAACTTGCAGTTGCGCTTTCAGTTCCACATCTGATTAACTATACAGTTTTAAATCATACACAAAAAGAAGATGAGAAGTCTTTACACATTGTTGTTTTCTGGGAGCCAAATTGTAGCCATGACCTAATCTGTTAAATAGACAGCTTAATGAATTAAGGGCAAGACAGAAGAACAGCAGTGACAAAGAGTCACTCTGGAATATCCCCTTTGAATTTTTATACCTAGAAAAGTAATTGTCTTTTATCATGGCTTAACTGCAAAGTGGTTTGCCATGCTTTCATGGTCGCTGTAATATAATACATCAGTGCAGGGTACATCTTATACATTTTTAAGCATTCTTTTACCGATGAATGTAGTATACTGTCAAATGCTTTTTTTTCTCAACATTTTTTTTATTTTCAATTAAAACAACATTTACATAATATTTTTAAATATAATTTTAAACAGTTGTATACAATATTTACAATAGCTTGACTTTCAGTTATATACACTGTATGTTATTAAATATAGAATTAGCAGATCAGTTATCAGAGATACAATATTGATTATTGCAGAGTGTCCAACAAAGATATAACTTTCTTCCAAGGATTATTTATCAATGGCCTGGGATAGATTCGTAGTTCTTTGATTTCTATTTCCATCGATGCAGTTGTCTTCAGTAAAGTGTAGAATTCTTCCAAGGTCGGGGGTGGATTTGAATTCCACCTTCTGGTTACGCATTTCCTAGATATAGCAAGTATTGTCCATAACAAATACATATTTGTCTTATTCAGGTAGGGACCTTCATTTACATTTAGTATAATCAATGCTTTAGTTAAGGTAAAGGATTCATTAAATAAAGCTTGTAAAAATGATTGATTCCATTCTAGTATGTTTTAATTTTATTACATTCATAAAAAATATGAATCCAGTCTGCTTTACTTGACTTTTCACACCTCCAGCAAAAACCATTTGTAGTAGTACTAATCTTTTTAATTCTGGTGTTAAAAATGCTCTATGTAAGTATTTCCAGTTAAATATTTTCCAGTACTGTGTGCTAGAGGTGTAATTAACTGATAGTAAGATGTTAGTTTTAATTTCTTCTGTTAACTGCAATGCTTTTGTTAAGAACTGCCAGTATGGTGGTTTGGGAATTGTTTTATATGTTATTAGTCAAATACTTTTTTGTAGTCTATCCATTCCAAATTCCCAAGAAATTTATTGTTGTTCATTCACCGTACACAATGAACTTCTTGAGAATTCGGAACATTTATCTGGCATCTGTTGTTTTTCTAGTTGGTCGTACTTTACTTTTTGGCTTTTGTAGTCTATTTATGCCATACTTAAATTTTCCCCCTTTTTACAGTTCTCCATTATGACTTTATTTAACAATAAATTATACTTTTTTTCCATACGACTTTCTTTTGTTACCCTTTTGTTTTATTGCCATGATTGAGTTTTCTTTTAATTAACTATAAACTCTGTCGGCATCACTTCCAGTGTATAGTTTATACATCATCGGAAGGCAAGTTATTGGTCAATAGTTTTTAGGGCAGCTTGCAGGTTCGCTGTGAAGGAGGAGTATTGTTTTTCCTGTTGTTAACCAGGTTGATATCTGTTTTGGGGTGTGCATATAAATAGTTCTTACTCATGTCTAAATCTTCATGTAAAGATGTTAATACTTTTAACCAAATGCTATGTACTACATCTGGGCCTGGGATTTTCCATTTAGAAGCTTTTCTTAACTTTGGTTCAATTTCTCTGGCCGTTACTTCATTCCATTTCATATCCTGGACATTTGAACTTCTTATTTTTTCTTTTACTTTTTCTCTCCATTCAGCATCTTTGTTATGTTCCATAGGATCTTCATAGATATTTCTCCAAAAATTTTCTGTTTCTCCATTTTTTGGTTTTCTAACTCTCTATAAAACTTTTTTGGGTCATCAATAAATTGCTTATTTTGTACTTGTCCTATATATTTATCTGCATATCTTCTAAGTTGTTCCTGCCTGTGCTGATATTTTTAGTTTATTTGCGATAGATCCTGATCTGTTCTGATACTCTGCATTGCTTTTTCATGTCTATCTTTCTGAGAATTTTTTGTTGATCTGTTCCCTATTCTATACTCTTCTAACAGTGACACTTCTTGTCTTAATTGCTTTATAATTTTCTCTATTCGATACTTCCATGATAGCATTTGATTTCTCCCCTTGAGATTTATTGACTTTCTCTAGACTATTTCTTTAATTGATCTTAATATATCTGTTCATCTCTATTAAATCAAGCAACTCTTCTCTTAGATCATTTTCTTCTAAACTGAGGACACATTCTTTATTCTCCATTTCCTGCTGGCATTCTACAAAAAGATCCACAGCATCTTCCTGTGCCACATTCGCTTCAGTTTCACCCTGTGTCATCCATTGCTCTTTTATATGGGAACTGATTTGTCTGTCACTCCACAACATTGACTGTGTCAGAGTTGCCATAGTTTCCTGTTCCTTCCCTTGCTGTGCAACTCCAACTTAGCTTTTATACTGTTTTTTTTCTTATTTCTTGTATTGTAAAATGTTCCATATCTGGATGCCTTTCCTTGTATTTCTCTTCAAATATCTTTGGTGCTGCTGCTGTTTCTGTACTGATTAGCTTTGCCTTCTCCTTTGCATAAATATTGCATCATACTAACTCTCTTTTTCTTTCCCATGTCCATATTTCTTCTTCAGATGTTTCCTATTCCTGCAGTTTCTCCTTACTTGGGGGATTCATTGTGCCATTATGCTGTGATATAACCTGTGTTAGACTTTATACATTAAATCCTTCACCTCACAGGTTCATAGGTTCATAGGTAGGTACTAGGCTATTGGCCCTAGGGCCTATATAAGCCTAGCCAAATGGTACCCTGGCTTTTGCCACCCAAGAAAATAATTTTCCTGTGCCCCTGTCAAGCAGAGCCACAACTTTAGCTTTTATTTTTTTAACTTCTACTTTACTAACCTTCTGTTCTACATTCCCTCTTTATGATCGTATTTTTTGTAATGTGAAATTTTCCATATCTGGATGTCTTTGCCTGTATTTCTTTTCAAATAGCTTTGGGGTTGCTTTTTTGTATTGATTAATTTGGCTTTGTCCTTTGCGTACATATTGCACCATATCAGATCTCTCTCTTTCCCATGTCCATATTTCCTTTTTATACCTTTCAAAAATCTCTAGATTTTGTTCTTTATATTTTTGCACTTCCTCATTCACTTCTTTTTCCAAGGTTTCTTGGTTTATATAATGTGTTTCATAAATCTGTTGTATTAATGAACACAAATTTGCATTTGAAGCTATATTGCTACGTGTGTAACCTTTAGCATCCAGTACCTAAGAGAGGTGAATGATGTTGCTGAAGATGATGTTAGCTCTCAACTGTGATGTACTATGAAAGTGTTTATGCTCCTCCATATGTAGAAGTATTATGTTGAGTAACCTGGTTTCATGGGATCACAGAAGGTTACTAGGCTAACAGCCCTAGAGCCTTTTTCAGCCTAGCCATTCATGCCACAATTTTCCCAATTATCAATGCCCTTGGGCTAGAATGGCTTTAGTATATGCCTGTGACTTAGGGAACCTACAAACTGCCCCATCCATAAGGGCCACAGGTGATTTGTTGACTTTTCGAGAGGCAAAGGCCTGTGAAATACTCATTGTGTCCCCTGTTGGTCTCTGAAAGGTCCATCTAACTAGAATGGAAAGAACTATATGTACTTGGGTCTCCATAGGAATGGATAGGGCACACATTGCTATAAATTCTTTATGTGGGTGGCACATATCAACCAAAGCTGATACAATGTCCAGATCTGCTCTAAAGTTATCTTTGTTTTCTCAGTTGGTTGAAATTATGATATATCACCACTGATAGCATCATTTACTTTTGCACCGGATGCCACCTCATACCAGTGCAGTTTTGATTACTAAAGTATACTGTTGCACCTTACATTCTTGCTGTTTGTAGCTCCCATATTTACAATATGCTTTGCTCCTTTACAGTCAGGCACATATTTGGTCACAGTTTCCCTACATATATATATATTTATTTATTTATTGATATATTTAAACTTTGTTAACCAGGTAACTGAACTGGCCCAGGGACCTTTATGAACCACAACCTAGGTCACAATGGCAAAGATAATAACAAGGAAGAAATTCACTTAGTATTTTTTTTCTTTATATTCCTATCAATAAAGCATTTGACAAAGATTGCATATACGAGACACAGCAAAGGGATCTTAGTGAATAAATAAAACATTAAACATTTACAAGAATCCATATATAAGATATAGCAAAGGGGTCATAATGCATAAGTAAAACATTAAACAACATTTACAAGAATGCATACAATATTAACACATAAAAACAAAATATAGAGGATTTAAACTTCATTATAAATTCCTGATTATATGTAAGCATATTTCACACAGTGCCATAAGAGGTTACTACAGTGTAATCGACTAGGAATCAGCTTGTGAATTTTTGCATGGCTGTACAAAAAATGTCTGTGTGTGTGTGTGTGTGTGTGTGTGTGTGTGTGTGTGTGTGTGTGTGTGTGTGTGTGTGTGTGTGTGTAATTATATTTGCATCACTCTTGTTGTCCTAAGGTAGGGGGCTTTATGACTATGAATTGTAGCTATGATCTCCTTACATATGTTTGCATATCATTACTATCTTGCTTCTCTGCTCACCTTCCTTTACTTATCATTATATGGTCATTTGTGTATATATATATATATATATATATATATATATATATATATATATATATATATATATGGGACTATGAATCTCTATCAGACTGCATCAGGCTGATTCTTGCACAGCTCTGCACTATGTGCTATCCAACTTGTCTACAAAATCTGAGCCTCCTCTTTTCACCCTATCCACATTGATGGAGGTCCATGTTAACGATTTTCCTTTTCCATGTAGGCATCTTTACTTTCTGCTGAAGTCTGGATTTCGGTATTATTTTCACCATTTTCTTTTCCGTTTTCTATTTGGAAGTGGGTACCTCACAGTCTGGGTTCCCTATTACATCCTCGAAGACGCACTTACCCGAATACATAAACACCGACATGTCTCCATTGATCCACGTAAACATCAATCGTCCTGAAGCGCAAAATCCGAAACGTCAAATCATCATGGTTGGCCCTTCCATGGTATAGCTCCGTAAGGTAAGTGTGCGATAGTTACGGATCTTAGGAATAGGGTGCGGGTTAAGGTAAGTGCATAGATGGTAATGTATGTGAGATTTAGTGTAGGGTTAGATGTAGGGTTTTGTTACGTGTATGTGTGTGGATTATTTATTTTGTTTCAGTATAGCTTGTTAAGGTAAGTGTGCGATAGTTACGGACCTTAGGGTTAGGGTGCGGGTTAAGGTAAGTGCATAGATGGTAATGTATGTAAGATTTAGTGTAGGGTTAAATGTAGGGTTTTGTTACGTGTATGTGTGTGGATTATTTAGTTTGTTTGAGTATAGCTTGTTAAGGTAAATGTGCATTAGTTACGGACCTTAGGGTTAGGGTGCGGGTTAAGGTAAGTGAATAGATGGTGGTATATGCAAGATGTAGTGTAGGGTTAGAAGTAGGGTTTAGTTTAGGGTTAGAAGTAGGGTTTTGGTTGGTGTATGTATGTGTTTGTTTAGTTTGTTTGGGCAGGTAGTATGTAGCGGGCGGTGGGGTGGGATAAATATGACGGTTCGAGCTTTTGATTTTCGCGGTTTAGGGCATTCAATGTATTAGCGGTTCGCGAAATATGTGACAGCGTTTTTGTATTCGGTTATTAGGGCTTTCCAGCTTGCAATATAGACCCCACAGTCTGCTATGTAAGCAGATAACATACCAGGCTGCATTCTCATAAGTGCCAAGTATGCATGATCCAAGCCTCTATGTAAACTGTTCAACAAGCAGATAACATACCAGGCTGCATTCTCATACATGCCAAGTATGCATGATCCAAGCCTGTACTTAAACTGTTCAACCTCAGCCTACTTAAAGGGATTGTGCCTGATGCCTGGAGAACAGCCAGTGGAACTCCTCTACACAAGGGTGGTTGCTTTACAAACCCGGGTAATTATGGGCCCATCAGCCTTATCAGCCTTATATGCAAATCCATGGAACATATGATAGTGAATTCTTTGATGTAGACATATGCAGCTTAACTGAGCTAGACCTCACTCTTATCTCCTGAATCTAGCAAACTTCTTTGTGACTGTTATAGAGGCTGTGGTTAGTGTTCACTATGTGGACACTGCTTATCTTGACCTAGCTGAGGCTTTTGACACAATCCTCCATGTTGGTATTATTGAAAAGTGGGTTTTCATTAAGTTTATCTATGTCACCCACTGAATTGTAAACTGGCTATCCAATAGATCCCAAATAGTGAAAGTTGATGATAATTAGTGGGGCACCACAAGGATCAGTGCTGAGCACTCAACCGTTTGACATTTCCTTTGCAGACATCCAAGCGAATAGCCCTAAAGTGTGATTGACCAAGTTTGCTGATGACTGCAAGCTGGGCACTGTTATCCACTCATATACTAAATTGCTTCAAAAAGGGCTGGAATGCACATATACCTGATGTAATGAAAATAGTCTCATTCTAAATGTAAAAAGTGAAGCATGGCAGCATTTGACAAAAGAAAAAAAAAACTGCACCCATCTCATATGTTATAAGTGGTCGTAAGGGACCTAAGGACTTATGTGGACAACCCTCACGTGATCATGTTTCCACCATAGTCAGGAAATCCTCGTCTTTTTTTCTCCTTTATATTACATTTCATCCCTTCCAGCCTGTACACTGAAATACTTCCACCACTTTTGCTCCTCATGTCCCATTCCTCTGTATACCTTGTACTCAGAAATGACAGTGGCCCTCTGTCTATGCCACATAGCTTATGTTTCTGTTATGTTTGCAACATTTATGGCTCTTTCTATAAGCACAGCATGCAGCAGGTTCCCCCGTCCCAAATTTCTAATCACCCTGAGTCACCAGTCCCTCCTTTACCTCCTCTGTTGCCTCCTCCTCCAGCACTTTGCATTCCCTCTGCAACTTATCTAGTGCCTTTTCCTATTCCACCTCCCAAGATTAATTTAAAATGACTAAAATTAATTTTATAGTCCAGCTACTAGTGCCTCCTTTCCATCTTTATAAAAAAAGCTGTTAATGCTTGGCAAAATGTTTTTGGTCCTCTTTCTTGCTTCCCCAGCTGGTTACTGTCTCATAACCTTGTTTGTTGCACCAATGCCTGAACCACTCACTGAATCCCCTATTTTTTTGTTTCCTCGTCCTATCTGCATACAGTGCTGCCAGCACCTCCTAAACGTTCTCTGTTCTCCCATGATCCTGCAGGTCTCATCCACTTTCACTGCTGTTTCCTTCACCACCTCCAGAGCTTCCCATATGCTGGAGCATTTGTCCCAACACTTAGTTTCATATGAACTGAATGCCTCTATTTTCTGACTCCACTTAGGGCTTGATTACTTTGTTCAGCATTAATCTTGTTACAGCCTCAACACAGACAACGCTTTTAATCTTTTCTTTCCCACATCACCCAATTCCATCATGTGATGGAATCCCTATTATAAGTACACCAATGTCCTCCTCTCCTTGTTCCTTCCATTTTTTTCCTATTGCAATTTTCCTCTGAGTGTCATTTTGTCTGCATTTGTCTTTTGTGTCCTGTTCTGCACAGGTTTTTCCTTTTGTGATCCATAGGAATTTTCTGTGTTATCCTGGTATCATCTTGTATCATCTTGTTCATTGTATCCGTACTGTCATTAGCTTGTACACCTGCTTTCATTTTGTAGAACCCATTCAGCCATTGTTTTATTTCTGTCCTTTTTGGGGTTTTGTATCAATGCCCTGCTCCTTTTAATTTCACTGTTTCCTGTTCTTATGGCTTGTTTATCAGCCTTACAATACCCAAATACTTGTTTTCTGTCTGCCCAGTTCCACTCTGAATTATGGTTAATTGCATCCCCACCCCCCATTTCTCCTGTCTTGACAGTCTAGTGCAGTACTGATGACACGCTTCCTACCTAGCCCCTGATTCCTCTGTGTTCTGTACATTACATTTCTTGTGTTCAGTGCTTTCTATAGTCATGTGATTTGCTCTCCCAGCAAGCACAGCTTCTTACGTATACCACACTCTGACCTCTCCATGCTTCCCTGACCTGTAGGTATGTGGATGTATTTCTGTTACATCCTGCATTGGTCTTGCACTATTCTGTGACCTCTATTCATTGTATGACAAAGATCATAATTGTCTTTGAAGGACCTTATAACTTCTCTGTTGTCACTGAAAAGACAATTTGCTGCACAGGGCCTGAGATTACTCAAGAACCTGCTGAGTATTTTTTCTACTTCCATTAAAAAGGAAACTGTCCAAAATGGTCTACTTTGACCACTTTCCTTCCCTTTTCCAAGGCTACTTCATCCTGTAGTAATTTACAGAATACCCAGAACAGCTAACCACAGAACTTACCTGCTCTCCATATTACTCCTGTATTCCCATTAGCAAGCATGTTTACTTGTAGCTGTATTTTCAATGTTGCTTTTTTTTTGTTTTCTAATTCACAGGATGCAGTCACTGAGTATTTTCATTTATTTATTTATGTTCTGTTTTATTTTATTGTTTTTGTTGTAGCAACTAACTGTGGCATCATGAGTAAGACTAATGTTTGCCATCTGAGATATTCACTGGTCCTTTCCCAACAAACCCCCTGTTGCTGGTGCCATGTTGTTTAAAATTAATTTCCCAAGGAGATAAAGCTACCTGTAGCTTTATATTTTGAGATGCTAAGAATTCTCAGAGAATGAATTTATCAATAGCATTATACAAGATCTATAACTGCTAGCATGCATCCAGCTAAGAATTTGATTAACTAGCTTGAATATTTCTTTTAAAAGATTCAAACACTATGGTTTCAGCAACCAGGTTTTATTTTTATTTTTATTTATTTTACATTTGTTGACCGGGATAGTCCGACTGGATGCATGTCCATTTTCAGCGGAGGCCCGGGGAGAAAAGCTCCAAGGGTAAGCAGATACAGCATTACATAATACCAGCATTACATATTACAAACAGACTATTTACAGAGATTACATAAGTAAGCAAGTTAAACAAGTTCCACAGGTTACAGTTAGTCCTGAGCACAAGTCAGGATTAAATTAAATTACACAGTAAACTGGTCAACAGATTTTTACACATTCGAGTTAGCCAAGCTTGATACGTTGACATAGCCAGTTAAGTGACAAATGTTGTACCCAAGTATTAGGTTGAGTCTATACTTGGTGATGAACTTCAGGAATTTGTTTATTAGTTTGTGGTAGTGTTTGAGTCTAGTTTTAAATTGACCTAAGGTGGAAAGTAAGGTAATATCAGCTGGAAGAGAGTTCCAGGATCTACTTACAGAGTTTGCAAAGAGAGAATCACCGGCTGTGTTATTAATTTTGCTAGTCTGAATTAGTAGTTTGTTAGAGGATCGGAGCGGTCTAGGATTGTTATAGGGGTGATAATATTTTTAAGTGCAGGAGTATTGTCCGGATTATAGAGGATTTTATAGGCCATAATCAGTTGGTTATACTGGATTAGGCTAGGTAGTTCAAGCCAACCAAGCTGATTTAGATTGATGCAATGATGTGTCCTAAAAGGCAGCCCAGTGGCAAACCTGGCAATGTGGTTGTAGCAAATTGAGAGTTTGTTAAGGACAGTCTTGTTCAAATTCGAGAGTAGAGGGGATGCATACAGAAGGGTTGAAAGAAGGTGAGAGCGAGCTATGGCAATTTTAGCTGGAGGGGTTAGGAAGGCTTTTATTCTGTAAAGTGACCCTAGTTTTTTATTGATGGTTTTGATAGTTTGGTTAACATGTAGGTCAAATTTGAGAATATTGTCTATGATGACACCTAATAGTTTTGTAGATGGGTCAGGGGAGATTATTGTGCCTTCATTTGATTTTATGGTAAAGGTGAAAGCGGTAGACCTACGTGTTGGTGAAAATAACAGCATTTTAGTTTTTTGGGGATTTAGGATCAGACGATGTTCAGAAAGCCAGTTTCCTATTGTATTAAAGGTGGTCTGGGTAGCTGACCATAACTCTACTGGAGATGTGGCTGAGCAAATCAGAGTAGAGTCATCAGCATATTGGATACAGCTGACTTTTGGGATGACAGTATAAAGGTCGTTAATGAAGATGGAGAACAGCAAGGGCCCTAGTATAGAGCCTTGTGGTACTCCGAGGGTGTTAGGTAGAAGGTTAGAGAGTTTGTTCTGCCAGAGGACAGCCTGCTGTCGACCATTCAGGTAGGATTGAAACCATTGGAGGGCTCCAGTATCTAGACAGAATGTTTGCAGGGTGTGGATTAAAAGTTGGTGATCAACCATATCGAATGCCTTGGAAAGATCCAAAAAGAGGGCTGAGGATATATAATTATTGTTGCGATTATGGTTTATGGTGTTAGTAAAGGCTAGGAGGGCTGAAGTAGTGCTGTGATGAGGACGGAAGCCATGCTGAGTGTCTGCCATAAGGCGATTTTTGATTAGGTGGTGCATGAGTTGTCTATGAATACATTTTTCCATAATCTTTGCAAGTGGAGAGAGTATAGCTATTGGCCTATAATTGGAGAATTCAGTAAAGCTGCCTCCTTTGTGAAGTGGGATTACGTAGGATATTTTCCAGATGGTGGGAATTTTAGCTTCTACTATGGTTCGATTGATTAGTATTGAGACGGGGTAAGCAATAGCATCAGCTGATTTTTGTAGGTACTCGGCAGGGAGTTGATCAGCAGAAAGTGTAGTGGGTTTTAATTTTTTGATCAAGGTACGGATAAGTGAAGTGGCGACTGGTTGGAAGCTGAACGTGAGTGGGTTTATAGGGTGCTACTTTCAGGACCAGGGGAGCTAGGAGGTAGTTGGCTAGCTAGGGCTTGAATTGTCTCAGTAAAGAATTGGTTAAAACTGTCAGAAACATCTTCAGGGGTTTTATCAATAGTAGCAGCAGGGATTGGGGTTGAAGTTTGTCCAGGATGTAGTAGATTATTTAAACCTGCCCAAAACTTCTGAGGGTTATTTTGATTTACTGTCTGTAAATTACAGTAGTATTGTTTTTTGTCTTGTAAAATTGATTTTTTGGTTTCGTTCCTGGATTGCCTGTATTTAATGTGATCTTGAGGGTCTTTAGAAGAACGCCATAAAGCCCATGCTTTGTTTCTAAGGGTAATTTTGAGTTTAGACTCTATAGAAAGCCATGGTGCAGTTTTTGCCTTTGTTCTCTTTGAACGAGCAGGTGCATGCAAATCAAGGATCTCAAGGAATTTGTTGTTAAAGTACTACTGCTTCCTCTAAGGGGAGGTGTTTTAGAATAGACCAGTTACATGAGTTTAGTTCTTGTTGGAATTTGGCAGGGTCAAAGTTTTTATTGTTTCTAACCTTTCTGAGTAAGGGTTGTTGGGAATTAATGACTTTATGCTTAATTACATATGTGAGAAGGTGATCGCTTAGGCCATTAAGGAGGGTACCAGAGGTGTACAGTTGGGGGTGACTGTTTATGAGTACCCAGTCAAGTATACTTTCTTTTTGGTTGGATTTACCTATCCTGGTAGGGGTGGATATGATTTGTGTAAATGCATGCAGGTTAATATGGGTGGTTGGGAATTCTAAGGAACAGGTGCCCCAGTCTATGTTAAAGTCTCCAAGTAGTAGGGTTTCTTGGGGGTAGTGACATGATAACCAGTGCAGGATATCTTCAAATGTAGATATATTGTTACCTGGGGGAATGTACATACAGATGATATTAATGCATTTATTTTTATTAAGTTGCAATTTGGTGGCAAGAATCTCAGAGTTATTAATCTGAGGAGGTTGTATTACATCTATGGTGACATTCAACTCAGATTTATAGAGTACAGCTACCCCACCCCCCTTCCTCGAAGCACGATCCAGCCTGTGTATGTTGTACCCAGGTGGTAACACTTCATTGTCTTTAGTGTTAGGTTTTAACCAGGTTTCAGATAAACAGAGAATCTCAGGGGAGTGGACATCCAGAAGTGGATGCAATTCATGTACCTTGTTATTAATGCTTCTAATATTGAGATGACAGACTAGGAGAGAGTTAGTTGGCCTATTAATTGTAGATTTGTAGCTTAGATTACAAGTAGAGGGGGTATGTGTATCTGAAGTGAGTGGGCCAGGGTTGGGGTGAATATCACCACCAAGTATTAGGTTGAGTCTATACTTGGTGATGAACTTCAGGAATTTGTTTATTAGTTTGTGGTAGTGTTTGGATCTAGAGCTAATGTGCCTGGGGTTGAGATGTTGATAGACTGAACATGATGTTGGATAGGATCTGGTTCTGTAAGTATGGTTGAAGGTGGAAGGTTTTACAGCTGGGGTGATAGTATGGCCTTTTGGGACCTGAAATCCCGTAAGAAACTGGTTTTCATACAAGGTAAGGAGGTATGGTGTGAACAAGAGGGGTAGTAAAGAGGAGTATATCATTATATGTGATTCAGCTAGTGAGTGAAGCAACTGTTTTACCTGGTGATGCAACACCAGAAGATAGAGTGGTGAGGTAAAGGTACTGGAAGGGGGGATGGGAGAATGCCAGATGAAAGCTAATGGGTGCTATTAAATGTAGGTAGTAGAATAGGGGTGGGTGGAATTATCCCAGATGAAAGCAGATAGGATCTAGTTATTCTATGTAAAACAAGTCAGAGCTAGTGCACATAGATGTGGTTTCATATTCCAAGGAGAAAAATGACCTATTTCTGCATATTATGTGGTACTCATAGTATCAGAAGGTTAAACTATATTATAGCTTCATATATGGCCTCGAATGGTTGATGGAATTTGCCTAATTGGTAGAATATTTATGAATAAAATATTGAATAACAGAATTAAGGTTTCAGCAACCTGTCTTTTGGGGAGAAAATGGTTATACTGTAAATGTGCACAGTTATTAAATTAAAAACACAAACTGCTTCTGCACAAAAGTGATAAACCACTATTACACAAGATATTAGATTTAGTTCCCAAAGAAGAAGTTACACACTAAACTGATCTTCACCTATATTAACTTGTGCTGATAGTTTCCAAAAATACTTCAGAATAAATCACATATCATCCAAAACTGATGGCAACATTAATCAGACATTGCACTCTGTCAGCATGACCTGGTAGTGTTGTGCAACGTGTACTGCTGGGTATAGCAGTGGAATGCTATTTGTCTAACAGACACAGCAGTGCTGTTCTGGGTAGAATACAAACTGGCACATTGCACACAATCTGTAATAGGTGGAGTTTAAGGGTGAGCTGGCAGAGTGCCAGTTGGTGTGCCAGGTGAACTGACAGACTGCTGGGTACAGTGCCAGGTTGACTAATTAATTGACAGGGGGCACACCAGGTGGTACTGTAGAGTATCAGGTGAAGTGCTGTGCCTACGCAGTGCCTGCTGACATCTGACGCATAATCTGCACTGGATGGAAAGTGAGCCAGGTGGGCCTGCAGAGTGTGCCAGGAAGAGTGCCAAATGGACAATCTGAGTATTTTCCATAGACATAACTATTTGCTTCACAGATCTGTCAAATCTAGAAGTTCTTTGCTAGATGAAGTACCAGTTTCTTCCTGGCACATAATCCATGTTGTGTGGATTGCCATTTGGAGCTGCAGAGTGCTAACTGGAATGTTGTGTGGATCAGCAGAGTGGCATAACCAGACATAGCTGTTTATGCTATGCTGACTGGGATGCTAACTGCCATTTTACACAAAGTCCTTGCTAGGCTGAATGCCTGGTGAACCAGTAGAGTGCCTTTAATAGATATAGCTATCCATCTTACAAACCCAACAATGCTGTGCTGGATGATGTGTCAGCTGGAACTTGGCACACCGTTCATATTGGGTAGAATGCAGGATCACCTGGCACAGTGCCATTTGAATTGCCCAGTTGACTGCTGTATGGAGCAGCAGAGTGTCAGGTGGAATGACATGTGGACTTGTTGGGTGCTTGTAGTGTTGTGTGGACTGCCATCTGGCACCTGCTACACAGTCCATGCTGATTGAAGTGTCAAGTGGACCTGCAGAGTGCAGGTATAGAACAGGGTGAACCAGTAGAAGTATTTGACCAGACAAAGCTGTCTCATGGACCTGGCACTGTTATGCAAGGTGAAGTGTCAGGTGAACAGGCAAAGCTCCAGATGGAGTACTTGTGGAATGCCCTGCAATCTGCTGAATACCTTGAATAGACATGGCTGACTCACAGATGCAGTATGATAGGTGGAGAGCAAAATAATATACAATATATATTCCAAGATTGAGGGAGAACTGAGTGGACCAGCAAAGTGCCAGAGGGAGTGCCAGATGAACTGGCAGAGTACCAGGTGGAATGTTGGGTAGACCAGCAAAGTGCAAGGTATATCAACAGAGTTTCTTGGCCAGATTTGTCTGTCCCACAGACTCAGCATTACTATTCTGAGTAGAGTGGCAGCTGCCCACACAAAATTCTTTCTGGGAAGAGTACCAAGTAGCCTATAGAATGCCAGTATAGTATCTCATGGATAAGAAAAGGACCTTGACCAGACACAGTTGCCTTTCTCTCAGACCCATCAGTAGTGTGCTGGGTGGAGTGCCATCTAACACTTGGCACACAATCTCTACAGGATACAGTACAAGGCAGATTTTTAAAGTGACATCTGGAGTGCCCCTGAACCAGAAGATTTCTAGATGAACTGCCACGTGGACTAGCGTAGTACCCATTGGACCAACAGAATGACTTGACCAGAGATAGCTGTCTCACAGAACTAGAAATGCTGTGCTGGGTAGAGTGCCAACTGACAGCTGCCCCTTAGCACTCAGTCCATGCTAGATGGAGTGCTGGTGATATTCCATAATCTGGTATGTTCCGTCTTCCAGCTAACCCTGCCTTTGCTTGTGCAAGGGTAGAAGACAGCTGCAGATATCAAAGAAGACAACTCACTGTACAAGCCCTGGACTGCCAAGTTTCTCATTAGTCTCCAGGGTCAGTCTCCTTAGGGAATCTATGAAAGTCCACTCCTTTGCTACCATTCTCTTACGGTAGACCTATGCATAACTATTCCTCTTCCCTTTACCTGGACTACCTAATGCCTGCTTTCTCCTCTATAGGTCACCATCACCTATGACAATTTCCTACCTCATAAATCCCTTGGGAGCTTCTATTTGTCACAGAATAGCTAGGCTTCTCTTGAGAGTAAACTTCATGAAATAATGACTACCGTTGAGTAAGTGGCCACTGTTATGTATTTACATGCCATTAGTATGATCATTCATGATTTGTTAACCAATTACTAAGCTTTGTAAAAGGCAGGTTTTGTATCCTTGTAACTAAATATTTCACGTTTTGTCAGTCTAACGGTCTCTGTAGTATCATCCAACAATTCTGCCTTCACTTGAGAGGTCATCAGCATTTGGATACTGTTTTGGGCTCCTTTAGCCTTCTTCTCAACACAATACCATTGGGTCTGCTGCATTTCCCTTCTTCAGTTCCTTTGTTATACAGATTAGTCTTTCAAGCATTTTGAACTAACACAGAAGGGTGTCCTCAAATACTCCAAATACCTGACCTTCAAGTATAACTTCATGGCTAGTCCTTCACTGCCTAACTCATATTTATGTTGTTAATCAGTTTGCCCAGGTGAGCTAGGCCTACCTAGCATGGAGAGTGGAGATTAAGGAGAAAGGCTCCAACAAAATCAGTACACTAGTGTTAATTGCAAATAAGGTTAGTTACGTGTTAAAGGAAATATAGAACAAGTACATGCAGGCATACTACAATTAATATAGGCAGCAATCATAACTTTACCAAGGACATTATGTAAGACTAGACTTAAAAGTTTTACAGTTTAGGCTAGTTGAGTGGAACTGGAGCAACAAATGGTTCGGCAGGGGTGGGGGGTGGGTACTCCCTAAAAATGGAAAATGAGAGATTGTAAGAGTTGAGGAAAGTTTGAAAAATATTTTAATGGAACATTTTATATTTAGCTAGTAAGATAGGTGGTATACAATTGCAAACTGAGTATTTACAGGAAACTTTGCTGGGAGAATGAAATTAATTTAATTGGATAGATTATGCTAAATTTGAAATCCTGGCAATTAGAGAAAGATATCTGACAGAAAGGGTGTTTAATAACTTTTGCGAAAGCTAGTTGGGGATTTAAACAAACTGAGCTTGATTAAATCAGCTAAGGTCTCGTTTTAGAAATACAAATTTATTGTTTAAATGATAATGTAAGTTTGATAAATATGCACAAAACAAAGAGAAAGATATGAAATGAGAGTCAAGAGGGCTTTAGGAAAGAATTAGTAACATCTTTATTGGAAAGCCAAAACAAAGGAACAAAGATTAATGTAAGTAGAGATATTTTAACATTAGGACAAGCACACACTATTATTATGAGACATGGTTAAAGAACAAACTAGATTATGAAATTATGTATTTTAAGCACCATACAGCTATCAAACATGTAAACAG
Organism: Protopterus annectens; assembly: GCF_019279795.1. Classification (NCBI taxonomy): domain Eukaryota; kingdom Metazoa; phylum Chordata; order Ceratodontiformes; family Protopteridae; genus Protopterus; species Protopterus annectens. The sequence goes on along the minus strand of NC_056737.1, from coordinate 1,985,388,623 downwards.
TTATTAAGAGTAACATCTTTTTTATGATATGTGTTTTAAATGGAACTGATTTAACCAGCTGTGGATAGACATTCTACACAGATAAAGGACTATCAGTTAATGAGTATAAATTAGAATCACTGGATCTTGTAGTTAGGTCTAATTTTAGATTAGATGTTAGAACTGAAAGTGATCATGTAATACTAATTCTGACATTGAGATAGATAACAGTTGTAAATATGAATGTGTACGGACATCTCAGGATTGCATAAGTAAATAAAGGGAGAAGTAATGCTGGAAATTGTAGGTTGGGTTAAAGATAAACTTGAATAGTTAATGGCTATAAAAGAATTAAGAAAAGTATTTGAATAAGTGAGAAAAAAATCAATCATTAAGACATCTTTGAAATGGCAGGACAGTTGTAGATTATAAAAATAGTGAACAGGGTAGTTTGGGGAAGAAAATGTTCTAGGCTATTTTTGCCTCTGTACTTACCATTCATCAAGCCTCCATCCCACCATACAGGGTCCAACCCACTTCAGGGATTTCATCTGGAATCATGTGAAGAGTTGTCTTGGGGGGGGGGTCATCATTCAGTTAGCCATTAGACTGCTTTGTACATCCTGGTAATGAGAACATTTTGAATTGTTTAAATCCACCCATGGGGAAACAAGCAAACTGCATCATTACAATGGCCCACACTGCCTTCCCCTTGTGGGTGTGTGCCTGCTATGAAGGCTGCTGGCGGTTGGTGAACGTAACACCACAGGCTACCCTCTTTTTTATCACCCCCACCTCTGGATGTTGGGGCGGTGTGGGTGTGGATAACGCCACCACCCTATGACTGCCATCAACACCTGAGCCACTAGTCAAATTCAGGTTGCCTGGGCAGTAGTCATGGTTTTATTCTTTTATGGTACAGACCTTGTCAATGAAGAAAGTTAAATGAAAAAAATATACACTATATATTGGTGATTTAAATGGTCTAAGTAAATAGATAAGAAGAGCGATCATGAAAAATAGTCAAAAAGACAAATATAGGAAATGTATACACAACAGGATTAGAGAATGCAACTGTCTGTTGGCAATTAATATTAGATATGATTAAAGAGAAAGATATCAAACTTTTGAGGTAGAAAATATATGGACACGTTTGTTAATGACTAAATTAAGAAGAAAATTGGAGATACGTATAAAAGAACACTTTTATTCTGATAGCGCAGGATCATATTACATCGAGATGGAGTAGAAAGTTCTGAAAAATAAGTTTAATATAGATGTTATAAAAAATGTATTAAAACTCTGAAGAAAATTAAGTCCAAAAGACCTAAAGAAATAAATAAAAATTATTTCAGATGGGAGGGTGTATTGAACAAGTTCATCTGTTGATTTAATTCTGAATGTCAAAATAATGTCTTAGTCATAGCTGGGAAGGATTATTTTCCAAATATATAACTACAGAGATTATTCAAACCTCAGATAAGATGTGGATAATGTCCTTGAGATCTTTACAACAGTATTATTGAATGATCTGAAAACACACATCTCAGGTAGTCCACTTGACTTTGCTCAGTTTATTTATATAACTGGGAGATGACTACCAATGTTTGTATTATGTTATAGATTTGTTGAAAAATATATTGTTATAAGAAAGCAGTCACTATATGACTTTTTTATTGACTTAAATGTGTGCTTGATAATACAAATCAGAATAAAATTATGGGATGTATTGTTAGAGAGTGGTATTACAGAGACTTGAGTTGACATTATAGCTGCCTATTATCACATTACATAGGTGCAGGTTAAGTTTTCAACTACAGGCAATCTAACATTGAAATTTAAGAGAAATAAAGACATCAGATAGGGGTGCATATTGATACCCTGACTGTATTTACTCTATATTAGTCATTTGTTAAGTTAAGTGAGGCAGAAAGTGGTTTACCTAATATTATACTATGCCTCCTCTAAAACGTGCACGCTGATTGGCCAGCCCAACCAGCGTGCCTGTTGTAAATCCCTCAATATACTAACGGAAAAAGGTCCGGTCGCCCGGACTTTTTCCGTAAGTATAAAACACTGTCTTGCTATGTTAAAAGAGTTTAACATAGCGACACAGGTTTAAAAAAAGCAACGCAGATCTCCGTTGCTTTTTTTAAAGCTGTCTCGCTATGTTAAACTCCTTTAACATAGCGACACAGTGTGTAAAAAGCAAAGGAGATCTTGCGATCTCCGTTGCTTTTTTTTTAAGCTGTCTCGCTATGTTAAATGAGTTTAACATAGCGAGACAGCTTTAAAATAAGCAACGGAGATCTCCGTTGCTTATTTTAAAGCTGTCTCGCTATGTTAAACCCATTTAACATAGCGAGACAGTAAGCAACAGAGATCTTGCATTCTCCGTTGCTTTTGCCCACAGCTCTGATGTACTGTGTAGGCATGCAGTACATCAGAACTGCCATGAACACCAGACAGCGCGGAAGGGCAGCAAAGAGGTATTATACAATGCCATTATTTAAGAAAAGTAATTATTTCTTTTCTTAAATAATGTCATTATAATAATAACCACTTCTGGTGGGTAATGCTGGATTTACCCACGGTTGTCTTTGTTTGGTCTCGGCCGCCTCGGGACCAAACCACGCCAACCGTGGGTAAATCCAGCATTACCCACACCCAGGCGTGGGTTATTGCTATATTAGAAATAGGTGTCCTGCAGTCAAGTATGCAGATGCTGTAGTTTGGTTAACCACTTTCTTTTCAACATTAAAATAACAAGTTTGTATCTTGGGGAATTATATGAAGATGTATGATTTACCAACAAATATAACAGAACCAAAAACAATGATGTAGAGGGTGACATAGTAAGAAACAGAGGTGAAGTGTATGACCTGTTTGAACATAATCTTTAAAAGTAATACTAGATGGACAAGACAAATTTGAAAGTAAATTTAGATTAAGTATTGTGGAATGTTATGCTTAGGGGGAAGACAGTTACAATAACAATGACAAGTAATCTCTTTTTAACTCAATTAAAGCAAAAATCTACTCCTTAGTCTTGCATGGGACTGAGTTATGGTACAGCAATAGGGATTTACATCTGTTAAAACCTGTATATAAGGTCTTAAGCAGCACTTTTAATTTTTTAAAGTTTATTCTTTTTTATAACAAATGAAAAAGCACTGCTAGATGCTGGAGACAACCATTAGAGAGTGTATGATATAGAATTTGACTGAAAACTAATATTTTGGACAAAACAGGGGATTCCTGAAAGTGTTGATGAAATACTTCAGAGATATGCTTTAGTTTCTCTGAAGACAACAATAAATGCAACACACACACACACACACACACACACACACACACTTCAAAGATTATGAAAAATATTGGAATACAAAGCATTCTATTCTGCTAAAATCTAAGCACAGAAATAAGAGAGAGTATCTAAAAATGCTTAGAGACATGTAAATGCAAAGCATCTTTGTGATACAGGAGGGTAATGGTTGGATAATTAGAATAAGTACTGGGAATTTGTCAAACAATTGCCTCTGTCGGGTTTATGACGCAGACTTGGTACATGTTTTGATGAGATATCCATAGTATGAGATCATTGATTATGTATGATAAAACAACTTTTTGGATGTGATACAATAAAGCATTATATGGACACTTTAGGAAAACTTATTGAAGTTTTATTTTTAATTCAAGACAAATATTCGGTATAGGTGCTTGCAGAGAAATGGGAAGGGGTTAACTAATGTTGCAAAAAAGGTAAATGTATTTAGGAAATGCAGTTTTCTTTATAATGTTTGACTTATATTGTTTATTATTGTTGATGTTTATTAGATAATTGCAATAACATTCTTGAAGCAGCTGTTTTGAATAAGCTTGAAACTTGAACATGTTCACACTTGTATTATTTGAGTATTTAAATTCTTATTTACTAGGCAATTTATGATTGTAATAAACAAGTAAATGGATAAATAAATAGAATCTGTAACACAAAATAAACGCTTAAGGTAAAGATGTGTAAAATGCAAAATCTGTGCCTAGTAAAATGCAATATCTAAAAGCTGTCAGATATGAAGATTAGACATCTGTTTGGATTTATGTCAACCCTTCAAAAATTACACCTTAAAGACGTTCTAAAGGAGATGGTATTTGACACTAAAGGACTGGTGCCAAATAAGTAAAAGGTAATTATGAATAACATTCAAGCAGGCACTTTGGAATAGCTAGAAGGGGCCTAGCCATCACATAAAAAGCTTGTAGCTGTTTCAAATATGCAGCACCCAGGTTATGTAAGGCTCTATAAGTCAACAATAAGATCTTAATAATGAATATGCTAGTGACACAAAGATAATGTGAATTCAGAAGAAGAGCAGTAAATGTCAGTTGTGAGAGTTGACCATTAAAAGCCTTGCAGTGGAGATTTGCACAGTCTGCATTCATGCCGGATCACCATCCAGGAGTGCTAGAAAGGTAGCATTGCAGTAATCTAACCAAAAGGATATAAAGTATGGTTCACCATAACAAGGTTCAGGTCCATGCAATATTTTTCAGATGGAAATCAGTCTGTCATTAGGAACAATACACAGATTATGCACTTGCAACACAAATTACAGTTCGTCTTTCTGTCTGTAAGTAATAAAATGGGGAAGAAGATGAGATGGACACATGGTGGCATGAACCAGTATCACTTTCATCTTTGCATAATTGAGTTTTAAGTGATTCTAAGATAAATCAAGTGAAAATTATCTCCAAGTAGTCTTCTAGTGGTGGAAAATCCTTCATGGAATTCCTAGTGACAGAGAGTTATATATATATATATATATATATATATATATATATATATATATATATATATATACCTAGGACGTTTGCTCGAATAAGCAAATGTCCGAATCCATAATAACCGAACACACTTTAACGAAAGCGCTTTTATCGAAAAAGCGCTTTCATTAAAGCATGTTACAAAAAAAAAAAAACACAACATTAACATTTTAGCAGGGGAACTTTGCCTCCCTACTTTAATATTCTCCCTCCGAGACCGCACTACAGTGGGGAAAAGGGAATTTTCCCTTACCCGCACCATAGTACAGCCTCAGCAACAGGCATACTTATGCAAAAGTGCTTCTTCGGTGAAAAGCACTTTCGCGTAAGTATGCCCAGCCGTTTGGGTTTCGGTCATTTGCTCATTCGAGCAAACGTCCGGAACCCATATATATATATATATATATATATATATATACATATATATATATATATATATATGTATGTGTATATATATATATATATATATATATATATATATATATATATGTGTGTGTGTGTGTGTGTGTGTATATATATATATATATATATATATATATATATATATATATATATATTTATATATATATATATATATATATGTGTGTGTGTATATATATATATATATATATATATATATATATATATATATATATATATATATATATATACATATATATATCTTGCTAAGAACCAATGAGAACAAATTATTGCTGTAAGAATCCTCAGAAAAGCAAAAGTAGATTTTTAGGTCTTCAGTCAAGATGCAGTAAGGAAATCATGGTGCAACAAGATGAAATATAGCTACTGGTCTTGAATCTTCAAAATATCATTCCCAGTTTGAATAAGGGCTGCCTCAGTCCTTTGCTAAGATCTGAAACCAGACTAATATGGGTCAAATAAAGCATGAGATGATAGACAGTAATATGGTTGCATAAATACTTTTGTTTCTATAATCTTAATTATAAAAGGAAGGTTTGAGACTGGGCAGTAATTCTTATGATAGAACGACTTTAAAGATGGCATTTTGAGGATGTGGATAATCAGTCTCTTTTAGAAACATCAGAAAAAAATGTCTCGACAGAATGGACAGTCTAGAGAATAACTGGTCCAAGTACTTCCACACAAGATTTTACCAGTCTAGTTGGACTTGAGGTAGGCTTGCAGAATATATGAAGCAAAGAAGAAGCCACTCTCATGACCTCATTGTAATCAGCTGTACTCTTGAGGAGTTCTCTCATGACCTCATTGTAATCAGCTGTACTCTTGAGAAAGGAACTCCTGATGCTGGAAACCTTATCCATAAAAAAGTGTATTCTCTCCAAATTTGGAAGTAGAAAATATTTTCCAAATAGCATGGCAGTCTGAGCTGCTCAGCCCAACTACCACTTGGAGAAGTTCTGCTGGATTAAAAGCAGCAAGAAATATCCCTGGACAGGTAAACTGCCTTGCTATGTCAGAGGTCCTTCAGATAGGCAACATAGTCTGTATCCACACTAAGTTCATATTCAAGGAAATGTTGGTCACCAGTGGTGCTATAGTCTTTGTCCACAGCTCTGCATTGTTTGAAGCTTAAGGAAACCATAGCTCATGACATGCAGTAGGCCTTAAATGTACAGGAACTCTCCAGTGTACTAGTTACAGAATAGTCAACTGTAGTGAGATAGTCATTTGCCCTCTGCACGAGGAGAGTCTTGTCAAGTATGGATGATGTGACGTCACACGTTATATTGTGCAAACCTCCACAGCTAACCAGCTGCATATGGGGTGATGTCAGTGGTGGAAACCTGAGTCCAAAATAAGCCAGGTATTGGTCTAAAAGAAGAGACTGGTTCTACCACCAGGTTCTTTGTTTCAAACACAAAAGAGTATCCAAATTTGTTGGTAGCAATGCAGTCTATCTGACTGAGACCAAGGCTGTTGAAACAATGCAAAAGCTCCATGACAAGCTGTCAGGCCTTTTTTGTTAACCCAGGCACTGAAATCCCTTTAGATAAGCCATCTGGAAGATTCATTGACTAGGTTAATGAAGAAATCTGTGAGCTACAGCAGGAAAACCCCCAGATGACTGAATGGATGGTAAGTGAAAAGAAATCTGCAGTTTTCTCTTTCCTAATGACATACTCAAAGGTGTTGGTCAAAACATGTATTTGATTTAGATCCAGATAGGAGTTAAAATATATCCTGACTCCACTCCTAAATATTGTTAGAACTTGGTCTGTGATTACATGAAGGCCTGGTAGAATAGCTGCCCATTAAATTTAGTCTGTTGTTTTCATCTAGTCATGTATCCATGATAAATGTAAATATGACTACATAAGGAAAGTTAGAAATAATTATTGGATTGTTTGTAATCAAACTGGCCTTAAATAAAACTGCTTGAGTTGAGGCATTACCAGGCCAGGTTTGCCTTAAAGGTCTGGATGGGAATTCTACAATCTGAGCTACAAGCACCCAACAGGGTTGAACTCCCATCAAGGTGACATTTTACCATAGGATGGTGACTGGTACTGCTTGTCCTTGCCTGAGCCACCACATCTGAGCATAAAACAAAGGAGAACCTCCTCGCACCCAGTCATTGAGACCTTACAAGCCCTAGTCTCCTACAACTAACAGAGAATTGGGATTCAAGAAAAAATTGGCAATTAGGTAGAATTATTGCAAGAAAAAAAAACACATTTGTGTTACTAAGACAAAACAAAAGTTAATGCTGGTAAAGCTCTTGAACAACCAGAATACTGCAAACAGTCAGATGTTACTAAATCAAAACATTTAATGCTACAAAATAGATTAGCTGATTATAAACTTAACGAAAGAATAATATCATATCCGGGATTTTCTATTAATAAGTAAAATAGTTTTCAGGTACAAATAATTAAAATGAAATATTGAAATCAAAGGCTGTTTAGTCAGGGTAAATAGTATGGCCACATAAAACACACTGTCTGCCAGAGGTCCTTGTTCTCACTATTTTATAGGATCCAGTTGACAAGCATGATTTTTGTCTTAAAAAAGAGATCCATTCCAGAAAAATGGCAAAAGAAGAAATACTACATATAAGCCATGTAAGTTATTAAGATAACATCTAGATAACAATTTTGTCTATTGCCAAGAACCCCAAAAATACAGCTCAAAGCAAATGTTTGTCCTCAATAAAACTCAAAGAGATGATGAAACCAGAAAATTAATTTCCATATCTGGCAAAACTAGAATCATGAGTGATGCTAGTTAGCATTCAATAATGTACAGGGCAACTGAGTAGATTAGGACACAGCACCTTGGTTCATGCAGATATGGGCTAGTAATGGGTAGTGCTGACTTGATTAATATACCAACATGGTTGTGAATTAAGTGTGGTGGTTCCACTTTAAAGAGTAACCCACCATTACTTATTTGATGGTTATTCTTTGTGACCACCCAGATCGTGACTCTTGACTGTAGAATTTTGCAGGACATTCATGACTTTGCATCAGTTGTTTTATTCTCTGCTAAATCACGAGTAAGTAATGCCACATATCAGAGTTCTAAACGTCTTATTGTTCACAAGAAGCAAGACAATAAAAGAGCTGTTGTTCTTGGCTATTGCTACACTTCTTTATTCTGTACCTCTTAACTTCTTTGCTCAAGAATTCTACCCAACCCCAAAAATACTGGGGAAGGAGAGCAAAGCCCCCAAATCAGGCTAATTTTTAAATATTGTAGATCAGAGTGCATGTGTTGTGTGAATTAGAATTCTCATTCTAATTCATTTAAGGAGTTAAAAGAACAGCAGACTTTACATGAGTGTGCAGTTTGTGAAAAATATCAAGTATGAAATTCTAATGTTCATCATGACTGACTGACTACAATCCTCAGCAATTTACCAGAAAATAAAAAACATCTTGTGAGGGACTGAGCAAAAATGAAACAAAACCAAGGACAGTCGAGAGTTCTGTTTTCTTATTCTGTCATCATGAAACATAACTCACTTCAGGAAAAGCAAACTTAATAAAGTACCCTTTAAACAGGCAGCAGTCTTCCTGCATCCCTGCAAGCATGTCTTGGCCTGTGTCACAACTCATGTCACACCAGAAGTGGGGTTTGCTGCAGTACATGTACATCCAGGTGTGTCCTAATCTACACAATCACAATAGCAATGTCTTTTAGCTTTTCCCAGTTAGGGGTTGCTAGAGCAGATCACCACTCTGCAGATTGATTGCCAGTGGTATTTTTACAGTGTTGAGTTACCAGCCCTGCACCCAGCCTTCACAAAAGGCACACACATACATACACGCACCTACCTGCACGTCTTTAAAATTCACTCAACTGCAGGGAGGACATGCAGACTCTGCACAGAAGGTGCTTCAGCCGAGAATCGAACCAGACAACCTTTTACTGTGAGGCGACAACACTAACTGCTGTACTACGATGGCCAACAATCTATACAATCACAATATACAGCATTACAAAATCAGCTAGCAAAATTCCACCACCAGCAAACCAACAATGAAATTCCTGGATACACAACAGCCCAGCATTGACTGTAGTCCCTGCTTCATGGTCTCCAGACAATGGGGGTGAGCACACAAACAAACAAAAATAAAAGAGATGTAACAAATGCAATGACAAAGACAGCAGATCAATAATCAGGTACACAGACTGGCTCACAGTGCCCTCAGCAAACAGCATAGGCAATGTGGAGTGCAAAACGTAAAAGATCCCATAACTTGATGTTTTCAGTCCAAAACACAGTCCAATTAAAATCCAAATAGTGACAGGTTCCTGTTCTGAAAAGGCCAAGACTGAAGCCAACAATGCCAAAGCAGGATACATAAAAGATCCCATAACTAGATGTTTTCAGTCTGAAATACAGTCCAATTAAAATCCAAATAGTGACAAGTTCCTGTTCTGAAAAGCCAAGACTGAAGCCAATAATACCAAAGAAGGATCCAAGTGACTGCAAAAAGCAGTTTCAAACAGCAACACTGTTTTCACACAGAGTAACAACCGCATCTAGAGCAGGGTCACATCAAATTCACATAATGTCATTTGGGAGCTGCATCAAGGTACTCCAAAATGGCTCCCTATTGAAACGTCTGGACTCACAATGCTGAGTCCTGAAATAATGAATAAAAAAAGACAACATTCAATATCAACCTTCTACTTTAAACTTGTTTTTTTGCTTAGAGGGGGTCAATTGTTAATGGTTTCCAATAATCCTTACAGGCAGCATTTCTTTACAATCCTTATGCTGATATTGAGAACATCAGTGCTGCTTTCGAGCCCTTTATAATTCTTTACAGTGTTTTAAGCCAATATCTGAGAATTCACTTGTAAACGAAATCCCTATGCAGCACTGCATTTTTAATGCCTACTAACATCCAACAAATGTGTGAATGCTTTATCCTGAAGCTATTTATCATTGCTACTTTATCAGTGATGTTTCAAATGGTGGAGTTAAAGTAACTTAGCGTGGCATATTTAGTTGGAAGTGGAGCATGTTCAGTAAAAGTATAATTAAGCAAAACAGGTATGAGGAACAAATGAATGCCCAGAAACATAAACATTCAAAAGTAGAGAGCTGCACAGAAGACCACAGATGCCATATAACAAAGTTTATTACAGACAGGTAAGTGCTTTCACGCACCAAGTCACTTCACCAGACAGTATATTACTATTACTAAAACCACACATATATAAAAAAAACACATATAAAATCACATGGTCAGTCTTAATTAAACACATGATCAACATTTAAGCCCTGAAGCTTGAAAACCGGTTTTAAAGAAATGGATGTGTTGAGACCAGGATGTTGCATGGCAGCTAATTTTACAATCCATCTAAGCTCTGTTTTTTTTTTTCAATTATGCTAATAATATCTCCTCCTCTAAGTGGTATATAAATAATTTGTAAAACAAGTAACCTCACAGTCAAAAGTAGCAACACAACCACAGTAAAAACACAATGCTGCTCCGGAACAATAAAGGCTGTCCTTTTACCACGAACCAATACTGCTGTTGCAGTCACAGGGGAAAAAAACGATGTTTCAACGAATAGTTTAAATAATTTAATGAAAAAATATTATAAAAACAGAAAAAATAATGACCGATTAAGCGCTTTCGTCTCCTTAACGGAGACTTCTTCAGAATCCAGTTGCTCTTATCAGTTCGTACATTTTATAGCAAAGCATTGTTAGCCTATTGGCTGAAATTAAACAATTACTTTAATTAAGCAAACTATTAGTTTGAACCATCAGTCATTATTTTTTCTGTGTTTATAAAATTTTTTCATTAAATTATTTAAACTATTTGTTGGAACATCGTTTTTTTCCCTGCACTTTGTAAAACAAAACAGCTTATAAAGTATGCTGTATATTGTTCTCCACTACATATTTTGCTAATGCAGTCATTATTCTCTCTCTCTTCTTATGTCATAAAGATGTTCAGCAATCCTTTCCTTAAAGATTGTAATTGGTCTTACCTATATAAAAACACTGACATGTTTAACAGGTAGTGTTACAGTCCGCATGAAAATCAAATAAAATTTTATATTCACTAATTTGATGAATATATATATATATATATATATATATATATATATATATATATATAATTTAATATAAGTGCAACAATTACAGTTATTACAAGCAGAAGTCCCCGTTTTATTGATACTCTTATAATTATTAGTATGATATCTATAATAAAGTTATTTAAAAGCCTTTCTATTTTTATAGCAAAAATGTATATGACCACCTACAATACCTGTATACTCTTGACTAGCTGTCAGAACAGACCAGTTGTATTTCATCATGTCAAGAATAATACCAGTATTTCTACAATGAGTTATAAGAAATGTCAAGCATGCCTGTATAATATCATCTCTAGTGTGTCTAATAGTGGAGTTGTCTCAAAGAAAACACAATTTTGCCACTGTTGTTTCATTGTTTTTATTGTTTCTGATACAAATTGTGGAAAATAACCTCTGTTCAAAAATGTTGTCCTGTTTCATCTAAAACAACATCTAAGTCAACATTATTACTTGTTAATCTGGATGCTTTCATAATCTGACCTTTCAAAACATTATTATACATAAAATTTGAATGTATGCTACATCTATGTAAACGTGAATTGTTCTTACACTCCTTTTTATATAGAGTTATATAGAGTTACATTTATTTTTATACACTGTAACATCAAGCAAATTAATATTTTTCTCTGAAAACTGCATATAAAACTTTAAAAATCCTGTAGTTGTATGCAAATGTAGTCAGTTATTCAGAATTCCTAAGCCTTATAAAAATATATCATCCATAAAACAAACACAGTAATGTATTATAGATGTATATTCATGATCCTTTCCAAAAAACGTATTTTCCCATAGTAACATAACCATATTAGCATAACTGTACATATGTGGCACCCATAGCAACACTTGTTTTATGCAAATACATTAATTTAAGCATAAAAATATTTTCTAAAATTAATTCAAGAAGTAAAAAAAATGACTAATTTTGGTACTACTCATATTGGTATATGTAGATAAATTACTATTATTCTTATATTTTGTTCCAAAGGTCTAGCTTTTTTATTATTGCATAACATCAAGTGTTGTCTTTCCATTTAAGATTATAAAAGTGTCTAGCCAGTTAACTATAACTTTAAAATTAAAGGCCATTACATATGTTTCAATGCACAGAATACTTATATCTTCATGATTCCAGGTTTTAATGTGATTTTTAAAATCAACTATTGGTTTACAAATAAATTAATTAACAGTATTATTTATTTTGAGAAATGTGATTTTTGATTGGAGACAAGGCAGTGGTTTAAACAATATATAAACATTTTGGTAACCAAATAATTCTTATTAGATATAATCTCCCTTCAAATGTAAAATGTTCTATTTAGAAATACATGTGTACTACTGTAATCCTGTGATATTTTGTTTTATTGCAATTTCAGTTACAATTGAAATTAACAATTGAAATAGGATCTACAGTTATATTCAATAGAATAGTATTGGTTTTGTTACCACTGCTGAAGTTGACGTTAGAAATTTGCCCAAAATATTTTATATAGCATCTAAGTGCTCTACTGAAATATTTATTAGTTAAATTCAGTAAACTGTCATCTGTGAATAATAAGATGTTTCAGTTAAATTTATCATTTATCGGAAAGTCTTTAAGTCTCATTGAGTTTAGTATTAGCTACATAGCTAATAAGAAAATAAGTGGAGATAAAGGTTATCCTTGTTTAGTTCCATTACTTAAATGTATTTCATGAGAGGAAAATATTTAGAAGTCCTGTGGTATCCTGTCTTCACTAGGCCTTGGATATTTTTAAACTTAATAAAGCTAAAATAAGTGGACTAAGAAGATAGGTATTATTAAATGGAGCTCAGTCTGTATATACTTGGGAACAACTTTATCGTAAAATGCATTTTTTTTGCCCCAGATAAGCTCTATATGGGATGCATAGTAAACAAATAATTAGACAGTGTACTGATATGATTGGCAAAATCTTTTAGGCCCTTCAGTGACTGTCCCAATAAAGAATACAATCTTAAAATGGATCTAAAAATATTTCTGTGTAATACTAGAAGTGTTAATAACAGACTTAATGAACTCAGTGAAAGAGTTGTGAGTGGCCGCTACACTTAGTGAGTGAATGTTACTGTATCTTGGTAAAGTTATTCAGCTTGAGTACTATCACTAGCAGGATTTGGTAGTTTCCATAGTTACAAAGAGACTACCTCTACTGAGGGAGCAACTCTACACACATAGAAGTGATACTGCTGGATCCCCTAAATTTTCAAAGCAATGCTAATAAGATATTAGGAGCCACAGTCCCAGTTAGCAAAGTCACTTGGGAGATAGCTGCTTGCTGTAGGAGTCCGAAGCAAACATCTCCAGCAATAGGAACTCAAGCACTCCAGTGGGAGGAAATATACTTGGTGAAGTTTGGGCTAATCAGGAGATTTCTGTAAAATGTTATTCACTTTAGCCTGAGCTAGTAATTCAGATTATATTGGTTTTACCTTAAGAATCAGGACAAATTTCACACACATGAAGCTGAGTAGTGAAAACAGTCAAGCAGTTCTACAGGGTCAGCTTTGAAAATGTAAGTGGGACTGGTGTTCCTAAAAATTAAAATCTAATATTGTAGATTGTTGGAAGGAATTTTAGAAGAAAATAAGTTCTCATATAGATAAAACAAATTCAAGTGGAGAAAGTAATCTTTCTTGGTGGAATACAGCCTTGACTTATTTGGTCAACAGAACAAGACAGTAGATAATCGTAGGCACTAAACAGCCTATAATTGCAAAGTACCTTGCTACGGCAAGGAAAAACAGCTCCTGTACTTTACAAAAAAAAAAAAAAAAAAGCACCAAACCAGGCATGTCCAAGGGTCAGCTTCCAGTGATTTCTCCTGTCCACCTGGTGAATCTGGGAATACTGGAGCAATGCAGCAATAGCCTCATGTACACAGACAACCCTCTCCTCCTACCACCCAACACTACAACCTATGAGAGATGCACTTACATAGCCAAACTGGAAGCAAAGCTCAAGATTGTGCTAGACAGTCAAGAGGAGAAGGTTAACACCCACACTACACCTCAAGCAACACATAATCCTTCTAAACCCATACCACCAACACCCACACATAGCAACCAACATTAAATCCACATATGCGGAGGCCCTTAACTGTAACCTGCCCAAGCAACAAGGACCTCCGAAGCTGAAATGCAAACAAACACCAATCACATCCAAAGTGTCACATAGCTCACAACACTAGTGTGCCACCCAGCAACAGCCCCTAAGGCAAGACAACGTACATAACACTTTAGTCATGGGTGACTCTATAGTCAGGCACACTGATGTCCCACTCACCAGGCTGACCAAGGAGAAAATTACAGTCAGCTGCCTGTCGGGTGCCAGCATCCACCACATAACGCATGCACTCAAGTCACTCCACAACAAGTACAAATATAACTCTGTCATTGTCCATGTTGGAATGAATGACTTGAGACATACCTCCCTGGACTACATGAAAAGAGACATGGAAGAGCTCTCGGATCATGTGGCCCAGGCAGGTATGACCCTAGCCCTGAGTAGCATCCTGCCTTCACCCAGAATGATACCACAATATAAGGGCAAAATGATTGACTTCAACAATTGGCCAAGCTTCTGGTGTTATTCAAAGGGGATCCAGTATCTGTCTGCCCGGGATGACATGATCGACAGACCATGATGCTTTGCCAGAGATGGTCTGCACCTGTCGCCCCTGGGATTCAGGTTACTGGCTAAGGCTCTTGCCACCCCTATAGTGCCTTTTTTAGTCAAAGTTCAAAGGACAAAACTACCACTGTAACAGTTACAAGCATGCAAATTCTGAAGGCAATGCTACTCAATGCTAGAAGTCTAAACCTCAAAATGCACTCTCTAGGGGCACTCCTAAAAATGGAGAACATCGATATCTGTACAGTAACTGAGACCTGGTTCAAGGCTCCAGAGAGGACCCTTGCAATACCAAGCTACAACTTTTACCACACTTTTCGGCCACCAAACCAGGACTGAAACACAAAGGTGGAGGAGTGTCCATATTCACCAAGGATATTCACACCATCAGGATAGTTGCCCAACACAATGCATCTGAAATTCTCCAGGTGCGACTAACACTAGGTAAGACTGCAATCCAAATTGTAGCTTGCTACAGATCCCCTACCATACCCCAAGATTCTCACTACACCTTTCTAAACATACTGGAAAATATTAAGATACAACCAAACACCCTAATACTGGGTGATTTCAACTACCCTGCCATTAACTGGGAAAACTACTCATGTACCAACACCTTTGCCCAACGGTTCTTGGAATTCATAAATTCCAACACTCTGGATCAACTAATCCATAGTCCCACCAAGGGCTCCAATATCCTAGACCTGGTCATTACCAACATGGGAAATCGATGTTCCACACCTATGGTCACCCCCTCATTGGTCAGGTCTGACCATAAGCTAATCACCCTTAACAGCCACATCCCACCCTCACCCCCCAGTAAGGAAACTTCCATAAAAAACTTCTCCAAAGCCAACTTCATGCTACTCAAGTCAGAAGTGACAAACTTCATGACACCCATGCAGACAGGAACTGAAAGTTCGACTGCTGATTCCTACACTAAGGCACTGTATGAGCACATCCACTCATGCATAAATCGTGCCATCCCAAATAGAACCAAGATGCTCGCCTTTAAAAAAAGGAAGCCAGTCTGTTGGTTCCCTGCCATAAACAAACTACAACAAAAGGAAGAAACTGTTGCAGAAAAGAGGAAAATCCCAGGATGCAAAAAACTCCTTTACTAGCTTCAGTAAGAAGCTGAGATCCCACATAAAATCCTCCAAAGCTAGTCATGAAAATAAAATTGCCAAAGATTCCAAAGACAACCACAAGGCATTCCATAACTATGTCAAGAATTTAAATGGCAATGCTCAGATCTGCTCTGAGCTTCAACAGAATGGCATTAAATATACTGATCCCAAGGATATTGCCAATATCCTGGCAGATCAATTCAGTGCCAACTTCACCCCCCTCTCACCCCCTAAGCGGCCCATCTCAATACCGGAAGATTGCCAAATTCCTGTAATAACAGCCACACAGGTAAAAAACGCACTCTCCAAAGCTAAGAATACAGCATCCATGGGACCAGATGACATCCCGGGCTGTGTATTACATGAACTACAAAATGAACTGGCACCTCACCTAAGTGTCATGCTTAATCATAGCCTCACCTCAGGCTTCGTGCCCACTGAGTGGCACACAGCTACAGTTATCCCATTCTACAAGGGGGGATCTGATGAGCCTGATCTGCAAGGCCATAGAATGTATTATCATGGAACTTATAAGCAAAGACATTGGCAACCTTCAAACACTGGACCCCACCCAGTTTGGGTTTGTAAAGGGCCGATTTTGTCTCCTGAACCTGATTGACTTCTTCGAATCAGTCTCCAGAGCTGTGGACGAGGGTAAGGCGGTTCACACAGTCTATCTGGATCTACCTCGCCAAGTCCTTTGACACCATCCCCCGCTCTGGAATCATAGATAGACTTACTAAGCTGGGCATTAATCCCTATGTTACTCGATAGGTTGCCAACTGGCTTACTGACAGAACCCACACTGTAAAAGTAGCCGATTCCAAATCCAGCTCCAGACAAGTGACAAGTGGAGTACCTCAGGGTTCAGTCCCGGGGCCGCTCTTGTTTGGCATCTAATTCTCTGAAGTACAGGCCAACACTAAGGGACTCTGGCTAGCAAAGTTTACAGATGACTGCAAACTGGATACCATTATTGAATCCCCAAATGATGTGGATACTCTACAAAAGGGCCTTACAGAAACAGATACTTGGTGCCAGAGCCTTGGGCTCAAGCTCAATGCCAAGAAATGTATAGTTATCCCCTTTAGGAAAAAACATGTACCCATGAATTACCACATAGGTGGCAGTACACTAAACACCGAAAGTGTGATAAGAGACTTAGGGACACAGGTGGACAGTGGTCTCACTTTTGATAACCACATCGCCACAACAGTCAGGAAATCCTTCTATGTGGCACACCTCATCACTAAGGGCTTTTCATCTAGAAAAAAGGAGGTCATTGTCCCACTGTACCCATCCCTCCTTAGACCCATTATGGAATACAACGACCCATTTGGTATGTACCTCTCAAGACATCTGCATCTGGAAAGGCGACAGAAATACCTCACTAAAACAATCACAGGCTTAAAGTAGATGCCCTACGCTGACCGCCTTAAAAAACTCCAGCTATACTCTGTTGCATATCGTCTTCTCAGAGGTGATCTCTGCTTAACATACAAGGCCATGTCAAACCCAGAGCTGTTGGACATGCTACACTTAAAGAAATCCCAATCCCTCAGAGCCACACGCTCCAGGGATCTAAACCTTGTCATCACAATAAACAAAACATGCTGGAGGGATAGATTCCTGACCCAGAGACTCCCCAGACTCTGGAATAGACTGCCCATATATGCCAAGCAGAGCGCCTCTTTGGCCCTCTTCAAAAGGAACCTTGATGATTGGATGGGAGAAAGCAAATTCACCCCAGGGATCACGTCAGTCACCCTGCTAGACAGGGGTCCAGGGAAGTAAATAGTTTGGGAAGTAATAGCCAGGGAATTGTTATGGCTAGGCTTGTATAGGCCCTAAGGCTGATAGCCTAGTACCAACCTATGAACCTATAAAGAAATAAAGAAATAAAACATATGCTGCTGGTCACCATACATGATTTATGTTACTTGTTCAGTTATCAAGAACAGAACATAAAAAGAATGAAACTGAACTGTGTTTGCTTAGATGAAATGACTTTGGCAGTGTTTGTCTTGATATGTAGAAATGATAAGCATACATGTGACGTGCAGTATGTATTAAAGTTTAGTGCATGTTCTGCTACACAGATGGCCATTATTGTAGGAACTGCTGTGTTTCAGCATTTTTCAATGCTGTCTTCAGCATATTACTTATATCACCTGTATTTGCTGTATTTGCTTAATGGGACATTTTACTTGACTAATACATCATGTTTTGAACTAGATAATTAGAGTTATAGCATTTTATGAAGCCTGTATATTCATAGCAAAATTTACAAATGGTAGAGGACATTGTTTTGTCCTTTTCTGACACTAGGTCTACATATGACTGCTTTGATTAGTTAATATGATTTAATGAATGTATAGTGGTGCATATATGCATATTTTCTCATCTGCTAGTACCCTTTGCATATATCACTTCATTTTGAAGATTAATTAGAAAATGTTTTGCCATATTTACAGACTGTATACCTACAATCCAAAATGTTTTTTGAGTGTTGTGTAAGTTTACATGTCATATTATCTGATGGAAAATATTTTGCAGTGACATAACTGTTATTTTGCATGTGAAGTATCTTATCATATAAATGTTGTATAATTTATATGTAGGATGATTTCTTTCTGAAATCCTGTACCTGTTACAGGCTTATGATTGTAATGAAAATACACACACACACACACACACACACACACACACACACACACACACACACACACACACACACACACACACACTCACACACACGGTTACCACATTTCTGAATAAGGGACCCATGTAACAGTTCTTCTCCATTTCAGCAGTAAAGTGGCATGCAGATCACAGCACACTCTTGAATGTCTGGCTGGCTCTGAAAATAAATATTCATATGTAGGTATACAGATTACTAATGTGGTAACCATAAACTATTATAATGTTAATGCATGGTAGGATGTGGGTGACAGTGTAATGTACTGAAGACTGATTAGGTGAATTAGTCTTTATATAAGGGTTTAGCAAACCACTGTGTATTTATTGGGGGGTATATCTGTCTGTAGGTAATATGTGTTGGGGTATCTGATGTGGCTACAGGAAAATCTTTTCCTTTTTTTTTTTTTTTTTTTTTTGTGAGGTTGCCCTAAAAGCAATAAAATATACTTTTTATGTTACAAAACCAAGTGTTCCTTTTACTCTGGCATATAGTGTGACCTCATAGATAGTATATTAACTCAACAAGTGCATGCAATGGAACACTGTCTTCCTGTAAACACATATCTGATCGATGTTCCGTGATGACACTTTATCTGTGCAGAGACTGCTAGTAAAGATGTGTTAAATTGTGACACTATATTAGTCAGTCTTCAAATTAAATAAACTCCTTCCACCTGTTCATCCATCCATTTATCCTCAGCCTTGTTTTCTCATTTTTGCACATGGGGTCAGAGTGTCACTTCAACAGAGACAATCATCTAGAGACAATTTGCATACCACCAGGTGGCTAGCCCTTCCATGGATTAAATAAACTGTTTATAATAAAATGTTTCAAATTTAGATTGCTTCTGCTGGGTATCACAATTGCTTTCAGATTTATTTTTATAAAAGTACCACTTCACAGATCTTTATGAATGTGTCTATATTTCTACAGCTTTCTGTGATTTCTTCATGAATAATGTCCAAGGTAACTGCAGTGATGCTTATTTCTTTATGAGTGCTTACAGCAGCAGGTCACAAATGGTGACACCGCACTCCCTGGGGAGGCCCAGGCTCCTTTCACGAGGCTCAAATAAGTTTTAAAATAGTCTACTTTAAACATTAACTAGTTGTCATATTTTTATTGAAATCAGGCTAAATGAAGAAGAGAAATAGTAAATGAGTATGTGTATAGCTGTAAAATAGTAGTATAAATAACATATTTTGTCAACTCTTGTTTATTTTAAATGTATTTGGATGGGTGGTAGGAGACCTTCTTTATAGTGCAGCATATGCATTTTTGTATGGGGAGGCTCAATGACCTTTCTATGGCTTATTGGAGACTTATTGAGCCAAAGTCTGAAAACCTGTGGTTAATGTATCCCATCTTATTGTGTTGCAGTGTTTTATAACAGATCTCTTACAGATAACAAGTTCAGATAAAACAGTAGTGGGTTTTATGCTAGGTGACATTACATACTAATCATTTACAGATGTTCCTGGGTTTCTCAATTTTACATTGATCGTTGACTAGTGCTAAGGAGATGGAGTTATAAACAGAACACTTGCATTTCAATATTTTAATAGGAGACAGTATTATATTATTGTATGTGATATTTAATTTTGTGGCACAGCTATGCAGTACCTTTTATAATGGAGGCAGTAGTTTGCTTAAAACATTGGCAGTTATGATAAATATTAAAAGTTTTGATATTCTTGTAGTTGATTTGGTATCATTAATCCATCTGGACATTGCTTTTGATGTACACAGTTTAGAATTAAATAATCTGGACAAAGCTTAAAATAATGGGAGAACAAAAGCCCAAAACAGGAGCAGATTTTAAATATTCTTTTTATAAACTTAGAAAGTTGCTAGAATAACAGGTTTTGTGTTAATATGCATTTTCTGAGAGATATAAAATCTGAAACTCAAATGTGTGACATCCTTTAGTGAGTAAAGTTGGCAGTAATATGCCAGGAAAAAAACACACATTTTATGAGGAACAGACCAAAAATATGAGCAAAAATCAGAACATTCTGTGAAAATCTGGATAGTTGAGAGGTATAATCATATGGTAAACACCACTCAACTGCCACCAGGGAGGTGGATACCTTAATGGTTCTATTAAAGGAATGGAATAAGGAATACAGGAAAGCTGGAAAAGGAGGGTAGCAACCATAGGATCACACTACAGGAACATATAAAGGTAAGGCAGTGCACATTTTTCTGTGGAGAAGTTCCCCCTTTATATCTAGCTTGCGCAACAATGGAGGAATGGAGGAGTATGGTAGGCAGTGGGGGCACACAAACACACATGCAGTTGGACAGACAAATGGGGCAGATGAGAATACTAGGAGGGAGAGACATGGGACACCCAAACAATGGAGAACAGAGGGCAAGGAAAGGTTGGGAATAGGCTGGGGTATGGAGAGCATTTTATCTGCCAACTGGCCTAGAGGGATGTTACTGGGACCCAGTAAATGAAAGTCTTGGGTGAGTGTGGCCAGTGGAATGGACCATATGAACCTTTAGTGGCCCAATGGCATGGACCAGCCTGTCCAGCAAATCTGCAGTCTGTGACAGGAATAGTTGACATTTGGTGACCAGTTATGTCAATACTTAATCAACCACTACCTCCAGCAACTACTTCAACTCTGACTGAGCTGCAGAGGGTGAGTGGGAGTGAGATGATTGCTACTGAAGGGATAGGAACCCCTGACAAGATATTTCTACTGTACTTACCCACTCACTTCAGCTGCAGCTGGGGCATGGGTAGACGGTAGCTAATGCACCTGTAGGCTGACATACCATCATGTCCTGCAGAAGGGAGACACAAATGGAAGGTTGCTATTGAGTGATGATGAGTCACAGCTGATACAAGAAGTGTAGTACAGGTGGCAATACAGGAGTGCAGTAACCCCCCCCCCCACACACACACACACACACACACTGTACCATTAGTGTCTTCTGGATCCTGCAGCAGCCAGTGGCATTCCCCACCCACACTAATGATGCTGAAAGACACAGAGGACATGCATGTCATAACATACAGATGTGTGGAAGATGCAGACAACCTAGCTAAGCTAAAGCTATACATGTATGTGCAAGTCAGCGGAAGTCTGAGATGGTGTCCATAGCAAGAAATAGCCACTACACTACTATGTGTTTGTTCAGAAAAGCAGGAGCAACTTAACAAATAAGGTACAGGGTCACTGAATATGCACTGCAACAGAAGGATCTGCAGTACCACATCTGTATGTAATTTAGCAGACGCATGAAATGGTGGCCACAAGCGCACACACAGACATAGTTATAGTGCCCTGTTTCACCACAGAGCTACAACATTAGAGCTGTCAACAACTGCATACACACACACACACACACACACACACACATGCACCAGACAGTTATGCACTGCAGGCAACCTGGTACATTCTTAATTCAATTAGATGAATGAAACTTTATTAGGAGCATTCCTCTGAAAGGTGTGAAAAAAGTGTTAAATCATAGTAGGTAACAGTAGAGATTGTACACATTTGTAGTACTATTCAGGGCATTCCTATCTCACCTCTGCTTCTCACATCTGGAGAGCTTCTGGTTGGTGAGGGTCACAGGTTATTGTTCTGGCAACTGTACTTCTAAGCTGTATAGGAAAATGACAATCACCCTGCCCACCCAGTGTGCCAGATTGTAACAGGCATCCACCTTACAAAATGGACCTACATAAGGTCACAGCAGCTGCTGTCTGAACTGTCTGTAAAAGCTGTATGACATAATTTTGCCTTCCTTTGCACACCAGACAGGCGCTGTCTATTGGGCACTAGCATCAGCAAACATTGCCATGAAAATACAACAAACTGGGGATCTAAGTAGAGAGATGATAAAATCAGCAAGAAAAGAAGAATAGTATCGCTGGAAATGAATTCATCCTGAAGTGAGTACCTTCACCTGATGGACCCTATTTTCATAAAACCACTCTATCTTATATAGCAGGTATCATGGAGAGAGGTAAAAAAAATAAAAAAGGTCAGCTGGCTGCCCAAGTCCCAGCATAAAAAAGTGCTCAATCCTGGTGTACATACAGGTGTCAAGACTGGAAAAAATGGCAATGTAGAATCCTCAAGACAAGGAAACATTGCTAGCTTGAGGCAGGATATCCCTCACTCCCCCTCTCCCATTGTAGAAGGAAGTAGCAGTTCACAAAAAAACACAAATACTGACAGTCCAAAAAGAGCCATAAAGATAACAGAGTGGACTATTGAGAATAAGGAAGAAATGATGTATTGTTATTACTATGCAAGAAGCCCAGAATTCCCAGGTAGATGATATGCTGAAAGCTTAAGAGAGAAATTAGAGGAAAGAAAATACTTGCACAAGAAAAAATTGTCAAAAACCTCAAATGAAAATTTGCATTCATTACTACAACAGATCCGTGCAAAAGAGTACATAGACAAAGAAATTTCGGGCCTCCTGGAAAAGTAAGTGACAGAAAATGTGTGAAAATATACAGAACAAAACAGAAATATTTTGATAAGTATAAAAATGAAACTTGGACATGGGAGGAAAAAAGGGCTCATTTATGGTGCAATATTTATGCAAAGGAGGAATCCAAACCAATTAATACAAAGAAGTAACTCCAAAGATATTTGAAGAGAAATACAGGCAAAGGCACTTAGATATGAAAAATTTCACAATATAAAAAAATAAGAAAACAAAGGGGAAATGTAGAACATGGGATTGGTAACATAGAAGTCAAACAAACAGAATCTGAAGTGAAGGAACTTGCAAAGTGAAGAATTTAGTGTAGAAAATCCAACACAGGTAATGTCACAGCATAATGGAACAATGAGTTCCCAAATGAAAGAGAAACAGGTAGAATGGGAGGTATCTGAGGACTTGTCACATGATGATGCTCTGGAACCTTCTGTAGGAAACTGGTACAAAAGTTTAGTTGAAGTTGTGCAACAAGTGAAGGGACAGGAAACAGTGGCAACTCTGACAAAGGTAATGTTATGACGTGATGGACCAATGAGTTCCCATATGAAGGAGCAGCAGATGATGCAGGATGTATCTGAAGAGTATGTCACAGGAAAATGTTTTGTAACTTTCTGTGGAATGCCCACAGGAAATGAAGAGCAAAGAAGGTGCTCTTGGTTTAGAAGAAAATGAGCTAACTTAAGAGCTACTTGATTTAATAGTGATGGATAGACATATTAAGATCAATGAAAGAAATAGATTACTGAAAGTAAATAAGACAGAATGTTAGCAGTCTGATAAAACAGATGAACACAGTAATCAGGACTATTAAAAGAATTTCATGTGATATAACAGAAGTCAATATGATATATTACTGTGCAGCTAAATTAACAGACAAAGTCTTACCATAAATAGAGAAAAATGTAAAGCATATAAGGAAAGAAGTGTCACTGTTAGAACAGTATAGAAGAGGAACAGATCAACAAAATACTTACAAAGATAGATGTGGTAAAAGCAATGTGCAGTATCAAAACAGATCGGGATCTATCACACACTGTTGAAAATAATAAACTAAAGATATCAGCACAATCAGAAATAAATTAGAAGATATACAGATAAATATAAATAAAAAGTACAAAATAAGCAATGTAGTAATGACCCAAAAAGTTATATTGAGAACTGGGAAGTAAAGCAAAAGCTATAGAACCATAACCAAAAAGAAAAGAAATAAGCACATTTTTAAGAAATAGTTATGGCGAGCCCGTGGAACATAACAAAGATAATGAATGGATAGAAAAATGAAAAGAAACAGTAAGAAGTTCAAATGCAAATGATATGAAATGAGACAAAATAATGGCCACAGAAATTAAAGCAAAATTAGGAAAACATCCTAACTGGAAAATCCCAGGCCCAGATGCAGCACCTAATTTCTGGCTAAAGGTATTAACATCTTTACACAAAGATTTAGCTCTATGTAAGAATTACTTATATGCACATTCCTAACAGATAACAACCTGGTTAACAAAAGGAAAAATGATACTGCTCTGTAAGAGTGAATCCATAAGCCATCCTAAAAAGTATAGACCAATAATTTGCCTTCCAACAATGTATAAACTATACACTGAACTGATGCAGACAGAGTTTATAGTCATTCCCCCGGATTCACATAGCTTCCTTGCAAGAATAAGCTGTTCTTGCATGGAAGAGTCCACGTCCGTGTAGAGCAGCAGCATGCCTTGAATATTAATGAAGGCGCGCTTCTCAGCTCTTACACGGACATGGATCTGTGTATGAGTACAGGGGGCGTGTCTGAGAGCAGAGCTCTCACAATGTACACGCCCCCTGCATGAAAGTCTACAGCAGCACAAGTGTGTGTCCTCAGACACTACTGTTAGTGTCCGTGGATAAAAAAAAAAAAAAAAAACAAGAGTCTGTAAATAAAGCACATAATACACATTCCCCTAGTATGTAAGAGCAATATTTAAAATCTGTCCCTATTTGTTCCCCCATCACTAAATGCTTTCCCCAGATTGTGTGCAGGTTTAAGCTAATGCAAAGCCTGTCATTTTATCAACTTTCACATAGCCCCCCACAAATAATGGTGCAGAAAGTAATGTCCATACCCCTAGCAAAATAATTAAAACGCATGTTTTCTTTTTTATTATTTTATTCCCCCTCTGCAATAAAGTTTTAAGTGTAGCAACAAAATAAACAGTCCTTGCAGGTCTTGAACCCAGGACTACATACACCATAGTCAAAATGCTTAACAACTAAGCCATTTGATATATAGAATTTTATGATGTTTTTCTTAGCATATCATGCAGTCTGGTTATTTAACATTAACGGAAATAAAACTGTCAGTCCCAAGACTTTCACCCAGGAGCCCGTACACCATAATGAAAGCACTTAACCTCTAAACCATTCGAGCTGTAGAATTTTATGATGTTTTTTCCTAACATATCATGCAGTCTGGTTATTCAGCATTAATGGAAATAAAACTGTCAGTCCCAAGGCCTTAACCCAGGGCCCTGTACACTAGAGTCAGAGCACCATACCAGTACACCATCTGAGCTGTATGAATCCTTGTTGCTTTTCCAAAGTTATCATGCAACAGAGGTATACCACAACCATGAGAAAACTCTGTAGAATCAATCATATGTTGCATATAGACATATATATGAAAACATACATACCTAAAATACATATACACATATAAATATATGACTGAAGGAATATATATATATATATATATATATATATATATATATATATATATATATATATATATATACATTCTTTTATATATATATATATATATATATATATATATATACACACACACATATATATATATATATATATATATATATATATGAAAAATATATATGTATATTCACAAAACATGCAGTGCATAACTCAGAAACATAACTATCAATGTCTAAGTGAAAGAAACATGTACAAAACAGCTGTACAAAGGGAGGCAATGGGCACATATAGGGACATATGTAGACTATAGCTGTCAGAACCAAACAGTTGTACAGCAGCAGAGTGCATTTCAGCAGAACTGTCTGAAGGATATGTGGCTGGGAGCTGACAAGTTATGTCATTATTCACTGACATAAATCCTGGGATCATAACAGTGATTTAGCAGACAAATACAGATAAACTGTGGAACTGAACCAAAGTATGGGCCAAACATCTGGACTTTCGGCAAATGGCCTGGCAGTGGAAAGGTATGCTCAGAGCCCTTTAGTGCAATGAAACTGGAACAAGGGAGACAAAGTGGGGGGACAAAGGCATGACAATAGAGAGATAACCAAATTATGTGAGTAGATAAGCTGAAGAAGTACAAATACTGTTACTGCTTACATATACTGACAGAAATATCACAAGTCTGGGACTCATGTTCTCTGTATAATGTAGTGACCCCAATTCTCACATCATCTCACTGATGTGTCAGGAATACACAACAGTGATGGGGACCAGACATAAGGTATTGGCCAGAAAACTGTACATGGTATGAATAGATGTACATAACATAACAGTAGGGGAAACTGCACTGAGCTGCCTAACACAATCCACACTGCAAGCGGACTGATATAACACTACCCAAGTCCAGCTCTGGGGCTGTACACATGCATTTGCAAAGCTAACAGGCACTACAGGGATATTAGTATCTACTGATGGCATTCCCCAGAGCTGCCTACTGGAGCAGCATGCACAGTCAGATAGAAAGGGGCCATGACACTGACATGTACCCCCCTCCTTACACAGCCCAAAGAACATACACACACCATACATCTACAAAATCCTGACAGTCTGTTAACAATGGCCAGAGATACACAGACACAAGCAAATAAGATAACAAGTGTGGTACCCAACAGCTGTCTGTGAGTGAAAGCTGGACACATCCACTAACAGGCAATCCAATTATACATGGAACAGTAGGTACTATTTTAATAGTAAAATATGCGGTTAATAAGTTGGTCACCACGCTCATCTAGCTGGTGTATAATGGAAGTGTTAGTGCATATAACATGTGAAACCACCAAGTATGCACAAGTGTCCCATACAGTACAGTCACACACCTTGCTACTGTAATGAGAGCACATATATGCATGTTATGCAAAGGAAATAAAATACACCTACTAAATGAAGATATTTAGTCTGATACTTTTTAAGAATTAAATGTGAGCAATGGATAGCAATGGTTAGATGTGCTTAGCAGATTTAAACCTTGGTCAAACGTGAATGCTAAGCAGCAGATAGCTCAGCTAAGCAGATTTGCCCACTGGTAAGTGTTGCTAAGTGAAGCCTACATGGTGTAAGTGCCTATTGGTTTAACCATGTGTGGGCACCGCTTACAGTCGGGTAAATCCACGCAAACCCACTTACAACTGCTTATAAGTGCCTTAATCAACCTGCCTCCATCAGCCCTTGTTCTGCCCAGCAACAAAATAAGCAGCCCTTGAACCCAGGACCATGTACACCATAGTCACAGCACTTCACTACTAAGCCATCTAAGCTACTGGAATGTCTGTTGCTTTTTCAGCTATATTATTCAGTACAGGTACTGAATAATAGTGAAAAACTGCTTTTAGTACTTTCATTTTTTAAGACTTTTTTGTGAAAAACTCTGTGGAATCAGTCCTGTTTCTATATATAAATATACATAAATTGTGTCCAAAGAACAGTTTGGTTTGAACCACAAAAGGTTTGCCCAAATGTGTATATACATGTGAGTCAACACCCTTCCCAGTTGAATTATATTCCTGTGTTAAATCCTAGAGGAACACAGTCCATTCACCACTCCCAAGAATGAACTGCAAAAAATACCCCTCCCAGTCATGTCAGCATAGCACCAAACACATGGATTGCATCTGAGTAGTCGCATAATCTTCTGTTGCTTGTATGTAGTGCTAAGGGTCATTTTGTTTTATGTTACAGGGCATGTAGTGAAATATTTGTATATATATGTGTGTATAATACATACAGAAATATATGTAGATATATTTATATAGCATATTATACTATATTATAGTTATAATATAATTATAATTATAATATTACAATATTGTTATATTATAATAATATATATATATATATATATATATATATATATATATATATATTATATACATATATGTTATATTATTATAATATATATATATATATATATATATATATATATATATATATATATAATTTGGTCAAAGCCTTCGACATGATTCCTCACTCAGGCATAATAGATAAACTCTCTCAACTAGGCATAAATCCATATGTTACCAGATGGGTAGCAAACTGGCTCACTGATAGAACCCACATAGTCACAATAGGGGAAGCCACCTTAAGCAGTAGACCCGTAATAAGCAGCATAACCCAGGGTTCGGTCTTGGGGCCTCTGTTATTTGGGATATACGTTTCTGAGGTGCAGGCCAAAACCAGTGGGTTATGGCTGACCAAGTTTGCAGATGACTGCAAGCTGGGTGCTGTCATAAATTCTCCTACTGATGTGGACATCCTCCAAGAGGGTCTCACCCAAACAAATGATTGGTGCCAGAAACATGGCCTCAAGCTGAATACCAAAAAATGCATCATCATCCCCTTTGGGGAGAATGATGTCAACACAAATGATCACATTAATAATGTCCTAAGCACTCAATCAGTCGTGAGGGATTTGGGCACACAGGTTGACAGCAACCAGACCTTTGACCACCATGTTGCTTCCATTGTACGGAAAGCCTTCTACATGGCCCACGTCATAAGTAAGGGTATCTCATCCAGGGATGAGGAAGTCATAACATCCCTGTATTCTTCCCTTATAAGGTCCATTATTGAGTACAGCTCCCCTTTTGGCATGTATCCCACAAAAGCACTAACAGCAGCTGGAGAGACCACAGAGGTTCCTCACCAGGAGAATCCAGGGCCTCAAACTTCTTCCATACACAGATAGGCTAAAAGTCCTATCTCTCTAATCAGTTTCATACAGACTCCTCAGAGGTGACCTCTGTCTGGTATACAAGGTGATCACGGACCCCACCTTGATGGAACTGCTGCATATCTGCAAGTCAAGCTCCACTCAAGTAACCCACATGCATGGCCTCAACCTGGTCTGTAAAATCAACAAGACTTGTTGGCGGGACAGATTTGTGTCCCAGAGACTCCCCCATCTATGGAATAGACTCCCTCTCTGCATCAGGCAAAGTACCTCTTTACCCCTTTTTAAGTGCAACCTGGATAATTGGATGGGAAACAGAAAATATACTCCTGGGATTCCACCCATGTCCCTGCTGGACAGGGGCATCAGGTGCTGATTTGTCTAAACATGACCTAAACTCTTGGCTAGGCTTATAAGGACCTCAGGGCCAATAGCTTAGTAACTTCCTATGATCCTAAGATAAATATGGTGAGATACATCTGAGAAGCAATATACAACACTCATATATACATATAAAAAGTATATATAAAATCTATATGCACACACACATATACCCATAACATGTGGTGGAGTCATACCTCAGCACCATACCTCTCCACCTCTTAGTGCAAGGGGACATAATGTAAGTATTGCAGTTATAAATGTAGAATGTTGCTACAGTAATGGGGTTTGTGTCAACATATATGTTCTGAAGGAAGACAGTTCTGAAACTGAAATGTATGCCATCAGTTACTGACAGACATTATCAAATCATCACAGTGAAGTACCACACAAATCACAATAATGATTATGTTGAATACAGCAGAAATATGAACAATAAACCTGGGCAGTGTGAAACAATCTGGTCAGTTGAGAGGTATACACAGAACTCCTAGGTGCAAGAAATGTGGACCAAGCTTGACAATGGGGGTGTTTAAAGCCATGGAAATGGGAATATATCTCAAAGACTGGAGTAGATAAACTGACACAGTTGATGCAGTCACACCCTCCTGTCTGTTCTAACATATATTACCTGGAAGAGCACAAGTCCCAAGCCCAAGTACTTCCCACAAGTTAGTGACATACATCTTCACAGCATCCCACTGATTTGTCAGAAATACACAACACTTATGGCGGCCAGGCAATAGTACATCTGACAAATACCTTGACATAACATCACATTAGGAAAACTACACTGAGCTGCTAGGCATGTCACCAAGCACTGTCTAAACTGCAGGCAGACTGACACAACACTAACCCAAGTCTGCTATGGGGGATTACAGATGTAATTGCAAATATAGCAGGCACTATAGGAATGTAACAGCACTGAGTAAAAGACACCAGTGAAAGTACATACCCACAACCAGTCTCACCATAGCCACACTGACATACTGGTAAGCCAAATTAATAGTAGAGTATAATGACTGTATGAACAAAACCATCATCATGTTTGCCACTTACACACTACTCCTACATATACTGGCCCTGTTCACATTGTAGTCTGTTGCCTGACTGTGGCATGGGACACGTCTCAGTCTGCCCTACAAACATAAAAGCTGACAGAGTACCAGAATCTGGAGCAGCATGCAGCATCAGATAGAAAAGGACCAAGAACACTGACGTCTACTCCACTCTGTACACAGGCCAAATAACATATTCACAATACACTGCTACACAATCCTGACAGTCTGTCAACAATCACCATAAGTACACAGACCTCACAAATGTACAGAGTCCCACAGAATGTCCAGGTGTTGTCCTCAAATATGAGGCCTCCTATATATTATATGTCTGGCAGTCTGATATATCACTGGGTTGATATCAGGAATGAAATCAGTAAATAATGATATACCATACCTATCCACCTTTTACTGCATGATATATGGACACAGGCTGACATACTTGGGGGACAGAGGCCTAAACACAGGGGCATTATTGACATATTGCTGTTATAAACTGAGAAAATTGCTGGTGTAACAGGGTTTGTTGTAACATATCTGTTCTGAGGGATATGAAGTCAGAAACACACATGGATGTTACAATTTACTGACTGCAATCCTCAGAGTATGCTACTGAATTTACAAAGACAGAAAATATGTGACTAACACACCAGATATAAGAGTCCAAACTCTGGCCAGTTTGCACTGTCATGTCAGACTTAAAATCATGCAGAACAGCCATATCCACACAAACCCTGTCAAACTAGCATTACTGCAACTGTATAACAGCAATGCTTACATTGTGTCCCCATGACTGGAACATCCTCCTCCAGTTTGTTCGGCTGTCTCCACAGTGTTTGTTGTATGTGGTATTTCCAAATACCCTCTGTGATGCTGTTTGTCAGACACTTCCATGATGAAGTCCTGCTCACAGGCAAGGAAAAGGGCCAATATCCACATGAAGTACTTAGTTATAGGAGTGTGTTTCCATGCTATTGGCTATAGGAATGATACCACAGCTGTTCCACGTGCAATTAGCAAGTGGGTGACTCCAATTTGTGAAGCTGTGCACAAGCCATCAGCTGATCATGAACATTACCTACAAATGTCAAGCTGCTGCCTATGCAAAACAGATGTATAGCCTACATTTATCTGAGAGAGAGAGACCCCCCCCCAAAAAAAAAACAACCAACCAAAACAACACAGAGACAAACACTCTACCTGTGGAATCCAGCAACTGAACCATCCAAAAACAAATACGGTATCTCAAACAAGTAAGCATGTAATGGAGTGTAGTAGGGTGTATGTAAAAGTGGCAAATAGGAAGTTCAACAAATATTTCTCAACAACACTTGCTGTACTGATATATTGCTGATCAGAACCTATGGCCATAGCATCTGTGTCTGTCTGCAGTGACATACAACAAAGCTTACAGGAAAGGATGGCTCACATATGACTACTACTGGAGTGTGTGTTGAACGATACTGACTGTGACACTGCTAGGCCAGCTACTGGGATGTTGCATATATTCATATGTTAATTGTGAATACTAGTATGATATACATGTTTGTCTCAGAAATGTGAGGGACCTGTACAAGGTATTTGCATAGTGAAATACTGTTGCAGCTGTGTGTGTGTTGAACTGTATATGATATATTTAGCTCATACCATTGAACTGTCCAGTGTTATGTACACTGACCATATGTGTGCCTCAGGTTTGTAGGTATGTACTCAAACAGTTGTGTTATGTCTGGCAAAGGATTGGCAACCTGTGAACACTGACATTACATCACCTTCCATTTCATTTGGCTGTTTCCGTTAGGGGTCGCAACAGCAGATCATCTGAATCCATGTCTTCCAGTCCTCTGCATCTTGCTTTATCACACCAACCAGCTGTATGTCTGCTATCCACACATACGTACACCTTATCTCAGGCCTTCACCTTTTGCTCTTACCCGGCAGCCTCATCCTTTCACAAATATACTCAGCATACCTACTCAGCACATGTCCAGACAAACATAATCCTGCTACTCTCTGCCTTTGGCCCCAAGCCATCCAACATGGGCTGACCACGTATCATTAATGTTCCTACTCCGGTACACCCTTGTCACACCCAGTGCAAATCTTAATGTCATTAACTCTGCCACATCCAGCTCGGACTCCTGTCTTATTGTTCAGTGCCACTGTCTACAACACATATAATACAGCTGGGCTCCCCACCCTCTTGTCGACCGTCACTGTCACTCTTAATGGTACTTGTCTGTCACAAATCACACCTGACACTCTTCTCCACCACCTGCATCCTGCCTGCAGTCTCTGCTTTACCTCTTCCCCACACTCCCCATTACTCTCAACAGTTGTTCCCAAGTATTTAAACTTATCCACCTTTGCAAACTGTACTCCCTCCATCCTCATCATTCCTCCATCTTCCCTTCCATTCACACACATATATTCTGTGTTAGTCCTGCTGACCAACATTCTTCCCTTCTCCAGACCATAACTCAACCTCTCCAGGGTCTCCTCAACCTGTTCACTACTCTCAGTACAGAACATAATGTCATCTGCAAACAGTACAGTCAACAGGGACCCATCTGATCATGTCTGTCAACCTGTCCATCACCACTGCAAATAAAACAGGACTCGCAGCTGATCCCTGATGTACTTCCACCTCCACCTTAAATGCACCTGTCACTCCCAAACCAGAACTCACTGCTGTCACACTAGCCTTGTACATATCCTGTAGTATTCATACGGATTCTTCTGCCACTCCTGACCTCCTCATACAATACCACAACTCCCCCTTAGGCATCCTGTCATATGTTGTCTGTAAGTCCACAAAGACACAATGCAGCTACTTCTGACCTCATCTGTATGCCTCCATCAACACTTTCATAGCAAACATCACATCTGTACTGATCTTTTCTGACATGAAACCATACTGCTGATCAGTAATCCTCAGCACCCTTCTTAACCTAGCTTCCGCCACCCTTTACCTTTACCTCATGCTGTGACTGATCAGTGTTATCCCTCTGTAGTTACTACAGTTCTGCACACCATCATTATTCTCATAATCAGTACACAAACACATTTTCCACACTCCTCATGCATCCTCTCACTTTCCAAGATCACAGTAAACAATCTGGCTGACAAGACCACTGCCATTTCCCCTAAACATCTCCATGTGTCCACAGGTATGTCTTCTGGACCAACAGCCTTACCAATGCTACACCTCTTTGCAGCTATCCTTACTTCCTCCTTGATAATCTGTTGCACTTCCTGATTCACCAAACCCACATCATGCAACTTCCTCGCTCTCTCTCTCTCTCTCTCTCTCTCATTCTCCTCATGCAGCAGACCATCAAAGTACTGTTTCCATCTGCTGTACACACTCTCCTCACTTGTGAGTACATTTCCCACATTATCCTTTATCACCCTTATTTGCTGCACATCCCTCCTATCTAAGTGCCTCTGTCTAGCCAATTGGGTACAGGTCCTATTCTCCATCCTTGGTGTCCAACTTTACATGCAACCATTCAGATGCACCATTCCTAGCCTTTGCCACCACTCTCTTTGCCATTCACCCCATCCCCTCATACTCCTGTCTACTTGCTTCATCTGTCTGACAATCCCACTTCTCCTTCACCAATCTCTTTCACCGTATACTCCCCTGTACTTCCTCATTCCACCACCAGGTCTCGTTATCCTCCTCCATCTGTCCAGATGTCACACCAAGGCCCATTCTACTCAAAACCCTTACTTACCCAGATGTATTTAACCAGACATTTGGTAACTCTTCACTGACACCCACTGCCTGTTGTAACTCTTCCCTGAACTCAACCTCACAATCACCCTTTATCAGTATCCACCATTCAATCTGTGGTGCTGCCCTCACACTCCTCCACCTCTCCTTGACCACCAACATCATTCCCACATCATCTCACAATGTTAATGTGTGTGCATCCAACAGAGTTACACTTCTACAGCTAATGGTTGTTGCATTGCCTTGACACAGAAATGGGTATGGCCATAAGTAGGTACCATGTAGGAATTATAGAGTTGTCCAACTGTGTTATGACCTTGTGTCCATGTCTACTACAAACAGTGATATGACCATCCATGTGGCTGTATGGCCTCAGCAATACCTAACTTGTACAACCTGTCTCAACCAAAGTAGAGTAATCCTCTTTGCTGGACAGCAGTAGTGCACAAAACGCATAATGATATGCTATATTGGCTGTAGAGGGGACAGTAGGAGCAGGCACCAACTGGCTCCCATGTCATCCTTTGTCTGGATGACCATAGTAGGTCACAGGTGGATTACTGTAAGGCTGACTATGAGTATGAATTGGACACATCCACTGAGGGCAACCAGAAGGCCATCTTCACATATGTCTGTAGTGTCATTGGCAAAAATCCAGAACACTCTGTAATGGAGGTCAATCATAGCACATACATACACAACATTGCTACATCCAA
Organism: Protopterus annectens; assembly: GCF_019279795.1. Taxonomy (NCBI): domain Eukaryota; kingdom Metazoa; phylum Chordata; order Ceratodontiformes; family Protopteridae; genus Protopterus; species Protopterus annectens. The sequence continues at coordinate 1,985,353,507 of NC_056737.1, read as the reverse complement.
CCTGCTGCAGACACCTTTAGGCCAAACATCACTCCCCTGGCTCAACATCAGCATAGGTGGATATGCACACCACACGCATCCCTACCCTCATCATTATGAATTAGGTGCAAACTGCTCACTTAAACATAAAAATAGCAAGTCACCTTGAAGACTGATAACATTCTAGTCTGCATCCTACATGAACTCAGACATATGTTTCAGGCTCCATTACATACTGTATGTAAGCCAAGCCTGAGCAGCATTGACAGCCCATCTGCAAAAAAACACAGACACTGTCACCCTTCTACACAAATGTGAATGATGGTTTAAGAAATGTACTGGCCCTCATAGAGGGAATATGACACAACAGGACCAGGAGTACAATGTATGGTCATACAGTGCTGGGTCTCGTGTTTGTATGTAGTGTACACTGTTGATAATTAGTCATGTGCTGTCTCTGTAAAGAAGTCTGTGCAATGTCTAAGGTCCTGTGATGTGTTTCCTTGTTTATGTCATCTAGGTGCTATGCTGAGGCAGCCAGATTGCACTGAGCAGGAGACTGCAGCCATAACTGACACAATCCTGCAGAACTATAACATCCTTTTTGGTCAGAGTCACCAGAATCAGTGGGAGAGGATTCAACAACTTGGGCCACCATGGCACCATGTACGATCAGTTATGCCATTGAGCAAGTGACCTGATATGGCATGACCGGCAACGGGCTGTTGCTGTAGCGAGAGACCGTTCCACAACCGGTGGAGGGCCAGCCACACAGCCCACTCTTATGGCAGTGGAGGAGCTCCTGGTGAACCTTGGGGTTGCCCCCACAACAAGATCTACATATGAACTTTCAGTCGTGGAGGTGGCTGGCACCCAGGCAACAGGCGAGGAGCATCCAGGTAAGATAAAAATGCACATCACTGTACTGAGATTGCATTACAACTGTGTTCTATAGAGTCTTTAGATATATATGTAAGGGCAAATTACTACCACCATAACCACTGTATCACTCTCACTAATGAAATAGTACTCTATAACATCTTCCTCATTCATTGTCTCCTATATGGTGGCCCACTTCTTACCACCCTTCAGTCTTCTCTAAAAACAAAGCTATCCTATTGTTATAAGGAAATGTCTACGTTTGCTACCAGCTCTACATCCAACTACCAATACTGCAATGCCCTACACAAACTAAATTGGTTTGAACTTCCCAACCATCTTGCCTACATTCCACTTACTCATGACTATACACTCATCTGTAACCCCTCCATCTGCCCCTTCCTTGCCTCCTCCTTCAAAATGCATATGCACAACAGACTCCAAAGAGTCAATCATCACAATTTTCATTAACTGCACAAGCCTACTCATACTCCAGGCAAACACCTACTATCCATTTCCCTAGCTCACCTCTGGAAATCCCTGCCACCTCTTATTGGTTCTACAGACAGCCACTCTACCTTTAAGACCCTGCTTCATTCCCATCTCAAAAGCCTCTGGGAATGTTCCTACTCTCGTCACATGTGACTCGCCTGTGTTTCCACATTTCTCACACTCCTTTACTTCTATCTTCTCTTCATCATACTGAGCTTCTCTGACTACTAACATCTACATTTTTCTCATTTACTCATAGTCTTGCTCTACTGTTTTTTTCTTTTCCCTTCTTGTCCCACCCTTCTTACATTCAATAATTTCACCTCTTATCCCTCATCCTACTTTAACCATGCTAACCTTTCATGTAAAACTGTAATGTCAACCGTGTGTTATCTCACATTCTAACTAATGTAACAGGAATATGCACCAATGGAGTTTTCTTATTCTAGTTGACTTATATATGTGTGTAATTTTACCTTTAACATTTTTTAAATATATTTTCACTGCAATTGTAGATTGTTAACATGTTATGTAATACCATCATTCTTCAGTAGTATCACATAACAATAAATGCATTGTCCTCATATTATATTGTCGTTCATGGAGCTTTTCTCCCTGGAACTCAATTGTAAACAGGCTCTTCTTGGACCAATGGACTATCCCAGTAAACAAACTGTACAATAGATACATTAATAAAATCAGTGGGTGAGGTTTAGTAATGCGCACAAGTGCATATCTATGGTGAAGGACAGCAAATTGTGTAATATCATAGTTCATACTGTACCTGTACATAATTGTTGCATTCATCGTGGACCAATGCCTGTAACCGGTGAGTATGAGGTTTTACTGTTGTGGCTCACCAGTACCCCAGGCATGTTAAGGTGTTACACATAGCCATCTCACAATATCTGCATGATCACTTGTGGTGGGGTTCACTGACTAATATCACAGTGGATATCATCACAGGGGCCTGTTTGCATGTGATGTCACATATCTGTAGCACACCTACCTCACAAACCTGTCATTGCAGGACATCTGGCTGTAGATTGCCAAAATGTGGGAACAAAGAGCCAGAAGTAGGGACATATTGTAGACATTTCTGTTATACAGTGCATATAAAATGTGTACACACCTATTAGAGTGCCAGGTATTTGTGATATATGACAATGTGAGCACAATACAGAAGACCAACCATATATCCAACCTTTCCTGTGACCTATAATCTGTACAATGCAACTGACAAATAAACAAATCTGTTAGTGGAACAAGTATGTGACATGGAAGTTGTCCAAGAAACAAAATGCATATGTGTGCACAGGATGGAGCTCATACTGTGGTATAGCACCATGTGACAAAACTACAACAGTACATCATATTGGATACACACCTGCCATCAGTTATGGACTCTTGGATTAACTGGAAATAACAGTCAGCTCACATACCAAGGATATCCTAACATACACCCACAGTTGCCTGCGACAGCAAAAGCCATAGTTCACATACAGTTTAACATGCTGCAAACGGATCACATTTTAGAAAGGTATCAACCTGGAGAAGGCTACATATTCATACCCACAGCATTGCATATGCCATGGAACACAGTGCAGATAGTCATCAAAAGGTGTTTCAGATATGGTGCTACAGTGACATTGTGAAGAAGTGGACATCCCTAAATGAATGTTGAGGATACAATACCAACAATGTCCAGGGAAGCTACCAGGAGCCATACACCAACACCAAAGTAGTGTCAGACATCTCTGTCAAGTATTGGGTGTGTACTGCATGTGAAAACAATCTTACATGATCTACACATGTCTTGGCTATAGTGTGTGTTTGGAAGATGACAGCTGTTCCTCAGAACCAACAAGATACAGTCCTGGATAACTTCTGGACAACAATGCATCAGTCTTTCAAACAGCATGTCCGGAAATGTGCTACGCTGTTATGAGACCAAGGTTAAACTGTCTTTGTCCACACTTCAGTCATGTTAGTTTGGCCAATTAACACCATTGCACAACAGCAGAACCATACTACCCACACAGTGAACCTGTCTGATGGCAGTGTCCTGCTTTAGGTTTTATGTTCACAGTTTTGAACTGGGGCTGTGCCAATTTGGAGTGTATTATGACCAGTTTCAAACACCAGTCCCTTGTGGCTAAAATCTTTCAGGTGTCTGCCACATAGGTGTGTATGGGGAGGAATTCAAACATTGCACACAGCAATGGCCCACACCTTACATCCACTGGACAAAAGGATGGCTTCACAAGAACACAATCAACAGTCTGCAGTGGCCAAGCCTGAGTCCACAACTAAATACAATACACAATCTGTGCGGTGACTTGACGAGTGCTGTGCACAGGGGGTGGCTTTGCAATCTGACAGATTCTGAGGTGTTCTCCAAGGGAGAATGTGGAAACATTGCCATGTCAATCTGTGCCGTGCTGATACACACCTTCCTAAGAGGACTGAATGCTGCAATGAGATCAACAGGTGCTTTACCAAAGTATCAGTTTACAGATGTGCACCCCCATGCAACCCAGCTATTGTAGTTATCATGTATGATATCTTACCCCTACCTGATGTTTATGTTCTTCAACTGGAGTGCACAGCTTGTATGTCATATGAAATTGTGGAAATGTTCTGCCAATATCACTGGTGTCTCATGTGATCTGTTACAAAATCCTAGCATGTTAAAAAGGGTTCGCACACTTACTGACTATATCCACTGTATGGTTGGGAACTTGCTGGAGTAACCACCCTTGTGTTCACATACATGCATTGTAGGTTATGGCATCTGCAAATCATAGTATGACATTACATAATGTCACCAATCCACTGGACAAAACAGTAATGTATCAGACAAATATAGGTAGTATGAGCAGCAGACAGGAAAGATGAACCACATATGTAGATATTTCTGGAAACTTTGTACAGTTAGTAGATATGTTCCATAGGTTTTGTCACAGTGCTATACGGATGAACAGCAGTAATGTTTACAAGGGTGCAGTGTGTTGTAGGTGAAGGCTCACCACCAACTAAAAACACTCCCATATCCCAGTGGTGTAAATTTGTAGTCACATTCATCAAACACATGGATTCACCTTTGTCAACCCTATCCCTGCACACAGTCACAATGCCCACACATTCCTCGTCACCAGTGGCCACAGTTGAAGGACAGCTGGGTGCTGGCACAGAACATGCAAGTGTGGTGACTATGCAAGTGAGCAACCAGGCACTAGCCATAGCCAAAGTGCTGGCGAGGTCCCACACAGGCAGGCAGGCAGGTGTGCTCAGAGGAGTATGGCTGCCCATCCAGCCCATGTTGAGCGTGCTATTACTGCAGTAACCAGGAGCACGTTTAGGTCCATAATGGATACAAAGGCATGTAATAATGTAACACCAGACAGGTGCACAGGCTGGTTGAAGAACATCTCCCTGGTGGCCGTGCCGATTTGTGTGATCTCATTGCAGCCATGCGTGAGGGCAATGAGATTGCAGATAGACAGTGGGGTGAGATTGTGCACTCTTCCACTGTGGAGTATCTGTGCTTGAACATTTGGTGGATGGGAGACACGTGGAGGTAGCTCAGCACCATAACCAGCTGGGCATGCACGTGAATGAGCACCATCATGCTGCAGTATGGACAGTAACACCAGCACTGCTGAGGCTGGTGTGATGTCCACACCAAGACACAGCAGGCCATAGGCATGTGGTCCTGGCTGGTCCCAACAGGGAAGTGGATCCAGCAGACAATTGTTATCATCAGAGGAGAATACCATATCTTGGCTTGTGCCTGGTGGTGCCCATGATATACCTGGCAGGTCCAGTTCCCATGTCCGTGGTCAGAGAAGGTGAACTGTACACCCTGCCATGTATGGACCACAGCTGTCCGAAAAACATCAGTGTATGGCAGCCACATGGCATGTCTGTGTGCATGCAGACATACACATCACAATCAATAAAAGGGCACCTCCACACACATGCAACACACCTGCACAGGCCATGCCATTCCCACACCCCAAACACACACCCATACTGTCAACCGAATGGCACAGTGTAGGCCTCTGGCAAAAAACACACAACACCTGTGCATATGATGAAACCTGTGACAGATCCCTGCCATCCAAACCATCGATGCACGGACATGCAAATATGGGTCTGATGCACAGGATGGACTTATATATTGTAGATTTCTAATGCTGTTTAAGGTGCTGTCATCTGGTATTTGTAAGGGGTATACATCACAGTGTGTGTAGTTTCAGCCATGATGCATTATTGCTATTATTAATGCTGAGTGAATGTATTCTCATATGGTGTATCCTGTTTGTGTTCTAGGCATCTGTGTGTCACCAGGATGTGGCCCTGCAGCAAGACCAAGCAGTATGGCAGTGTGGTAACACATCAACCATGTCATAGGCAAGGTACAGCTGTATCTGCACAGATTTTCAAGGTCTGTAAAACAGTGATTGCATATTCCTCACAGGTTATAGGGCTGAGGGTTGTATATAGGTATAGGGTGATTGACAACATCTGTTGCAGAGTGCAGAATGGTAATTTTGGTGGGTTGGACTCACATCCATTTGTTAATAACCACACACATGGGATATTCATCAACAAAACACAATGAGACTACTATTCTCACATGCACACACACACACACACACACACACACACACACACACACACACACACACACACACACACACACACACTTGCCAGTACTGAGATCCATAGGTTAATAGCTTTGTAGGCGTGTAGTAGGTGAATGGCCACGAAGGCTCTATACAAGGCTAGCACAATGGAATACCCCTGGTATCAGGACACATGACAATAGTCCCCAGTGTGGCTAATGCATATGGTCAACGGAGTGATCCCCAGGGGTGTGTATTGCAGTCCACATCCACTCATCCAGATGTCTATTGTGGATGGCCAGTGATGTGCACTACTTCACATGTATGTGAATTATATTCCATAACATGAACAGTGCATGGGTTGTGAACCTGTCCCCAAGCATGTACTTTGGAGTGTGGAAGTGTACTTGAGGTGTATGGGGCATGTTGTGTGTACAGGTTGGTATCTTCAGATGCAGCATTCCTGACCCAGTTTGGTGAGATATGACTATGTAACACAAGCAGTGGTTGCACCTATGTAGACAGTATGATATAGGAATTCATTGAGTTATATGAGTCTGTCCATACAGGGCATGTATGTAAGGCCTGGTATTCTGTTTGTGGGGTACGTTTGCAGCCTCTACAGTTGTTGCAGGTGTCCAGTGGGGTACATGGCAAAAGGGCCACTGTACACATTGATTGGCCTACTATGGGGATGGTACAAGGTGACCCTGTCCTAATACTTGCTGCATAACATACAGGTAGTTAGGAGATGTAACACATCAGTGTACTTTCAGATGTCTGTGGCACTGTTGTCGTCAACAGACAGCTCACCATCAACCTCTGTTCCCCATTCTGTTATAACTACATCACTGTTAAGTGGACTACCACCACTGTATTACTTCATGTGAACTATGGTGTTCCCAAAGGTAATGGCAGAACATCTCCTGACATTGAGGTAATGTCCAGAGTTCTGACAATAGTCATAGGTCTCAAAGTGGCCTTTGTACATGATGTGGACATCACATGGGGAGGGAGGAATGATTGCACCCACCTTACAGTTGTATGCAAACATTGTCAGCCAGAGTGCCTTTATGTTGGCCTGCACCTCAGAGGTGTAGATCCCAAACATGAGAGGACATGGGTCTATACCATGTTTGACTACATTCATGTGTGGTTATCAGTTTGACATGGAGTCAACTGCATTCACACAGTGGGTTCTATCTGTGAGGCAGTTTGCAAGAGAACTAGTGATATAGGGGTTGATGCCTAGCCAAGTGTGTTGGTCTATGATTCCTGAGTGGAGAGTGGTCTCTGAGTATTAGAAGGGCTGCCTATATAGTTCAGTATTCCATACTGTCACATAGTCATTGCACATGGCACAACAAATTTGGGGCTGTAGATTGTCTACACCTACCTGTACAGTGGTTGACAACTGTTGTCCTTGTAATGTGGACATTGGGACATATACTAGGTCATCAATATAATAATTTAGCAAAACCAGCCCCCCAATGGATCATGTAATCACACACACACACCAGTGCTGAGATAAGAACCACTACCTATCTGTGTAATGCTGCTACAGTGTTACGCATTTATCACATGTGCCACGGAGATTATAGGTAGAAGAGCATCCAAACATACTTATAAGGTGGGTGACATCAGCAGCCCTTGAGTATCTGTGCTTGAACATTTGGTGGATGGGAGACACGTGGAGGTAGCTCAGCACCATAACCAGCTGGGCATGCGTGAATGAGCACCATCATGCTGCAGTATGGACAGTAACACCAGCACTGCTGAGGCTGGTGTGATGTCCACACCAAGACACAGCAGGCCATAGGCATGTGGTCCTGGCTGGTCCCAACAGGAAGTGGATCCAGCAGACAATTGTTATCATCAGAGGAGAATACCATATCTTGGCTTGTGCCTGGTGGTGCCCATGATATACCTGGCAGGTCCAGTTCCCATGTCCGTGGTCAGAGAAGGTGAACTGTACACCCTGCCATGTATGGACCACAGCTGTCCGAAAAACATCAGTGTATGGCAGCCACATGGCATGTCTGTGTGCATGCAGACATACACATCACAATCAATAAAAGGGCACCTCCACACACATGCAACACACCTGCACAGGCCATGCCATTCCCACACCCCAAACACACACCCATACTGTCAACCGAATGGCACAGTGTAGGCCTCTGGCAAAAAACACACAACACCTGTGCATATGATGAAACCTGTGACAGATCCCTGCCATCCAAACCATCGATGCACGGACATGCAAATATGGGTCTGATGCACAGGATGGACTTATATATTGTAGATTTCTAATGCTGTTTAAGGTGCTGTCATCTGGTATTTGTAAGGGGTATACATCACAGTGTGTGTAGTTTCAGCCATGATGCATTATTGCTATTATTAATGCTGAGTGAATGTATTCTCATATGGTGTATCCTGTTTGTGTTCTAGGCATCTGTGTGTCACCAGGATGTGGCCCTGCAGCAAGACCAAGCAGTATGGCAGTGTGGTAACACATCAACCATGTCATAGGCAAGGTACAGCTGTATCTGCACAGATTTTCAAGGTCTGTAAAACAGTGATTGCATATTCCTCACAGGTTATAGGGCTGAGGGTTGTATATAGGTATAGGGTGATTGACAACATCTGTTGCAGAGTGCAGAATGGTAATTTTGGTGGGTTGGACTCACATCCATTTGTTAATAACCACACACATGGGATATTCATCAACAAAACACAATGAGACTACTATTCTCACATGCACACACACACACACACACACACACACACACACACACACACACACACACACACACACACACTTGCCAGTACTGAGATCCATAGGTTAATAGCTTTGTAGGCGTGTAGTAGGTGAATGGCCACGAAGGCTCTATACAAGGCTAGCACAATGGAATACCCCTGGTATCAGGACACATGACAATAGTCCCCAGTGTGGCTAATGCATATGGTCAACGGAGTGATCCCCAGGGGTGTGTATTGCAGTCCACATCCACTCATCCAGATGTCTATTGTGGATGGCCAGTGATGTGCACTACTTCACATGTATGTGAATTATATTCCATAACATGAACAGTGCATGGGTTGTGAACCTGTCCCCAAGCATGTACTTTGGAGTGTGGAAGTGTACTTGAGGTGTATGGGGCATGTTGTGTGTACAGGTTGGTATCTTCAGATGCAGCATTCCTGACCCAGTTTGGTGAGATATGACTATGTAACACAAGCAGTGGTTGCACCTATGTAGACAGTATGATATAGGAATTCATTGAGTTATATGAGTCTGTCCATACAGGGCATGTATGTAAGGCCTGGTATTCTGTTTGTGGGGTATGTTTGCAGCCTCTACAGTTGTTGCAGGTGTCCAGTGGGGTACATGGCAAAAGGGCCACTGTACACATTGATTGGCCTACTATGGGGATGGTACAAGGTGACCCTGTCCTAATACTTGCTGCATAACATACAGGTAGTTAGGAGATGTAACACATCAGTGTACTTTCAGATGTCTGTGGCACTGTTGTCGTCAACAGACAGCTCACCATCAACCTCTGTTCCCCATTCTGTTATAACTACATCACTGTTAAGTGGACTACCACCACTGTATTACTTCATGTGAACTATGGTGTTCCCAAAGGTAATGGCAGAACATCTCCTGACATTGAGGTAATGTCCAGAGTTCTGACAATAGTCATAGGTCTCAAAGTGGCCTTTGTACATGATGTGGACATCACATGGGGAGGGAGGAATGATTGCACCCACCTTACAGTTGTATGCAAACATTGTCAGCCAGAGTGCCTTTATGTTGGCCTGCACCTCAGAGGTGTAGATCCCAAACATGAGAGGACATGGGTCTATACCATGTTTGACTACATTCATGTGTGGTTATCAGTTTGACATGGAGTCAACTGCATTCACACAGTGGGTTCTATCTGTGAGGCAGTTTGCAAGAGAACTAGTGATATAGGGGTTGATGCCTAGCCAAGTGTGTTGGTCTATGATTCCTGAGTGGAGAGTGGTCTCTGAGTATTAGAAGGGCTGCCTATATAGTTCAGTATTCCATACTGTCACATAGTCATTGCACATGGCACAACAAATTTGGGGCTGTAGATTGTCTACACCTACCTGTACAGTGGTTGACAACTGTTGTCCTTGTAATGTGGACATTGGGACATATACTAGGTCATCAATATAATAATTTAGCAAAACCAGCCCCCCAATGGATCATGTAATCACACACACACACCAGTGCTGAGATAAGAACCACTACCTATCTGTGTAATGCTGCTACAGTGTTACGCATTTATCACATGTGCCACGGAGATTATAGGTAGAAGAGCATCCAAACATACTTATAAGGTGGGTGACATCAGCAGCCCTTGTAAATATTACACTTTGAAATGTACTGGCTGTGTATGGACACAAAATACTTTAACCTACAGATACACACACACACGCACTCACACAAACAGACACACACTATTACAATTGGCTGGATTGAGATTCCAACCCCTACCTAGCTAGTTTATTGCACTATAGTATTATGCAGGTACAGCAAGAACCATGGAGCTTATGGATTTGAAGGCCTGTCAAAGGGATATTTCAAGGTGAGTAACATCAGCAGCAGTGCATAAGGAGGGGAAAGGGAAGTGTAGGTAGTGTGAATGGACTCAAAATCACCGCTCTACAAACACACTCTCACACTTTTACAATTGGCTGGATTGAGATTCAAACTTCTACCTAACTAGTTTATTGCACTATAGTATTACACAGTTACAGCAAGCACCATGGAGCTTATAGGTTTAAAGACTGCTCAAAGGGATATTTCAAGGTGAGTGACATCAGCAGTAGTGATAAAGGGAGAAGGAAGGGAAGTGTAGGTAGTGTGAATGGACTGAAAATCATTCACCTACAAACACACACACACACACACACACACACCTTTACATTTGACAGGACTGAAATTAGAACTGCTACAGAAATAGTTATTGGTACTGTACTGTCACACAGTTATCACAAGCACCACAGAGCCTATACGGGTGAGGGCTAACAACAGGAATATGTACAGTGAATGGCTACAGCACATCTTGTGATATTGGTCAATGGGATTTGTACTGGGTAGCTATGTAGTAAAATAGACATACATCAGCAGCTACTGTAGAGTGGGACTATGGGATGTGTACTGGGTGGGAAAGGCTTCATAATGGGACTGTCTCTAGGACTGTCTGTCTCTCTCCTCCCCATGTTATGTGTGTGTATGCTTGGATTATTGTAGTATGTTGGCTTTAGATATGTGTGTGTGTATCACACAAAATGGATGCATATTTAACACATATGTACCACCTACAGCTGGCTATGGGTTTTCCTTTCCAATGTGTGTGTGTGAAGACCAAACAATTTACATTTTGGTGTGTGTGCACAGACATCTGCAGATAACAGATATCTATAGTCCACTGTGGTGTCAGACATGTGCTACATTTCTCTAAGTGTAGGAGCATGCCCAGTATGATCTTCTATACTGAGTGTGGGAATCCATTCCAGGAAGAGTTGCACTCCAGTCCAGAGTTTTATCTGCTACACCTACACCTAGCAACCTGTTTTGGCAAGATATCTGTAGATATGTTGCCAATATGGAGACACAATGGCCGAAACATAGGAGATACTGTGTATAACTATGGTTCCTATTACTGTCTGTATTGTTTGTGTAACATGTTTATTATTATCATAGATTTTTGACATTTATACTGTTTTACACAAAAATGTATTGTGTCATCAACTACTGACGGATATCATTGGTTGCTCACAGTTGTTTACCAGGGAAATACAGGAGGAATGAAGCGGAGACCAATATTGTGAGGCAAAGGCTAGACATTCTGTCACGATCCTGTCATTGTGGAGGGATGGCTATAGACAATTTAGTGATGAGTCTGTGTAAATTGTCCAGCATCTTGTTGGCATGCTGGCTGAGGATCCCCTTCTTGTGCATTTCTCCACTTAACTGAATGTCCATAGCCTGCTGGGGGCATACCTCTCTATTGTACAGATTTGGCCAGGTTATCCAGAGCTGGGACTCATATAGCTAGTCAGTTTCCCTTCACATTATGGTTTACAGGAAGGTTTGTGGCTATTCATTCATGGGATTGCAGTCAGGGGGAAATATGAGCAGACATTAGAGTTTCAGACTTCACACACTCCATGACCTCCATGCTTCTACACCCACCTCCATTATTGTATCCTCTTCCTAACATTATGGGGGCAATATCTCAGAAGTATCCCTATAGTTGGACCTTTATCACCGCAGTATTTATGACTTGGCCTACAATTCTTGCACTTGGACATGGAGAGGCATGCTACTGGCATTTGTCAGCATGGCCTTACAATTTTTCTGTTTACTGTGTTATATTGTTAGTTAGGACCCCGTGACATTCTAATGATGGCATTATGGGTGAGGCATATGATGGCACTATGGGTGAGGCAGGCACATTTGCCAGAGGCCTGTTGGCCACATAAGATTGATGCAGGCCACCTGTAGCAGGCCACTGCATTTTGTCACTCATATGTTCCCAGGCTGCAAGCCACTGGATTCCCTTGAGTTGACATGGGCAAGTGGGTGAGGTGTTCCTGGCAATCCTTCCAGTTCATATTGCTCCATCAGTCTGGATGTGTGCAGGGTGCTGCTTATGGCTAGGGACACACCTGCATGGGACAACTATTCAGCATGCTGCATCCTCTGTGTATTCCCTAATTGGAGTGTGATGATTCTGTAATCATTCCCAACAGCAAGGATATGACTGGTGGAATACCTGTGGCTGTTGGGGAAGTGGTGGACTGAGTGCATGTGTTATATATAAGCTTATGGCACCTGACTCATGGATATAACTGGTCTTTTCCTTATCCTGCCTTGTATGTGGACATCGGCAATCTGTCATTCTGTGTAACTGTGGCTTTTGTGGTCTGCAGTGATTGGCCAGACAACCAGTATTCCATATTAGAGGGATGACTAATATGATGCCAGCCTCTACATTTAATTCAGAAGGTGTGTGCAGTTGAGAGTTACTTTATAGGCAATGTGTAGAGCACTTCCACTTGGGTGCTGTTTATATGTATGGACCCCTGTTTATAGCCTGTCCAGCTTTTTGACGATGACACATATTTACATCTGGACAGTGAGAGTGTGTACAACTGTTAACATAGGTGTAGTTGAGAAGCATATTGGCTGGCACTGCAGTTACTGGAACATGCCCCTGTCAACCACAGTACAGTACCTAGGCCACTGAGACACAACATCCAGGCCTACATGCTGTCCACTTCCAGACAATATGAAACACACACACAAAATTAGCACACTGAACCCTGAATATTGTGGACATACACCAATTATCATGTTGATTGTAAAAGCTTAGGCATTCTGTGCTCCACTAATATTACTCTACAAACCTACATGCTACTGCATTTATGTATGTGCTTGTGTGGGGGGGGGGCACATCTGAAGACTTCACACATTTGCAAATGACTATACTGGTATTTCACTTACTCTTTGTTTGCTTCAATTTCATATTATATTGTGAACTATATTGCAGAAAGGAGGCATATCAGTACAATATACATGTTAGATTTTAAGGGCATACATTTCAGTTTCAGACTTCTTATTCCTTCAGAAGTATAATACAACCCCCAGAGCTGTTGTAGTATGTCTGTGTAGGTCTGGTGGGGGTATGTTCACAGTTGCCATCATTTGAGCGCCTTAGCCCGACCTTTCATTATGGTCATGTACACCTGTCCTGCTGGGCGAGGCTGGTGGTGGGTATGTGAACCATCATTGACATCCATGTGTGTGACCTATGAGCACCCAGTTATTTGGGCCACCACATGTGCTGTGCTGAGAGTTGTCACTTGTGTACTACTGCCTACTATGTTGCAACCAGTATATGTTATGGACTTCCTGCTGTCCCATATAGCTGTCAGCTGTCTGCTGCTATCCCATTCAACCACCCCATTCCCTTGCATGTTTGCATCAATACCATAGATAATACTTATCAGAACATAGTACTCTATTCAGTAATTGTTCAGAAGAGTGACTTACCTTGTGCCTGCAGCAGTTGTGAGGATGGTGCTGGAGGGCTGACAGTGTCTGATGCAATTAGTACACTGCCTATACATGGTAAAGCACAGGTAATGTCATGTTGGCATCCCTTTTACTGTATCAGAGAGAGGTATCAGTACCTGGGTCCCTATAGTGTCAGTGTGTGTATGCTGTGCGTTACCTCTTTGCCAAGGCATGGGCATACTAGGAATGCCTCCATCTGCCTACAGGAGCAGGCTCACGATGTTCCTCCTTCGAGCCCCTCTGTGCCTGTGGTGACCTTGGCAATGGTAGAGGGCTGTGTGGCCCTTCCCCATGCTGTTCCTGCTGCAGCTGTTTCTGCAGGATCATATTGTGTAGCATGGCACAGACTATGAACATGTATGCACATGTAGCTGGAGTGTACTGCAAGACTCCACCAGATATGTCAAGGCAGCAGAACCATGACTTGAGCATCCTAAACACATGCTCTATAATGATCCTGGTTTGCCTCATTATGGAGTACTTGTTCAGATGTGTGTGCATTTCTGATGGGTGTCATCATGCACGACTCCAGTGCTTAGACAGCATCCCCCCCAAATGGCCAGATGGGATATCCCCTCTGGTAAAACCTGATACAGCTGTGAGGAATGCCAGATGTGAGAGTCGTGATAGTTTCCAGGGATGCCAGCACAATCATTCATGATTATGCCCTGGGCATCGCACATGACCTGGCAGTTGATGGAGGGGAAGCCCTTGCGGTTTATGTAGACCCTACCCTGCTCACCGGGTGGTGATTTCATGTGTATGTGCATGCAGTCTATAGCATCGACTACCTCAGGGTATTCTGCTATACAGTGGAAGTGACACGTTATGCTGGTCAATGCCTTATGGGTGCTGGGGAAATATATGTGCTCACTTGCATGTGGTATCATGGCATCCAGGAACTGGTGGAGTACTCTGAATGCTGATGCCTGCGAGACTCCCATGATATCCCCAGTTGGTCTTTGGAAGGTACCTGTGGATAGTATTCTTAAGGGTACACATACCATGGTATCCACTGGGGTGAGTTCCCCTCTGTTGGTTCTGGATCTGAGGCGAGGCCAGCACAGCTCAATTATTTGTTGTAGAATGTCCCTGTCCACCCTATAGCGCTCCACTATCTCCAGCTCATGTAGACCCTGGTAGGTTATGCCGGGTCTGTACACTCTTCTCCTCCTCCTCACTGCAGATCAGTTGTCAGCATTCTCCTCTTCAACACCCCCAACCTGTTGCACATACTGGTAGATCAAAGCGACAGCAGCCCCTAACATGTTTTGTTAGTTTTGTCAGTTTAAAAGTTCCACACATGTACACTAGTGGTGTAGTATTTGTGGGGAAAACCAGTCTGTAAGATGTTTGCATAGTTTGTGTGCTGTGCTGGGCTGCTGCATGTGTAATTGGTTGATTCTGATACACTCCACCTGCCAGATATGCTAGTTCTAAATAATAAAAAGGAGCACCAAGGTTGCGAGCCCACAGTAAAATTTAATGAATATAAAATAATAAAACAATATTGTTAAGCGCTTTCATCAACAAGTATGACTTCTTCAGAACAAAGAAATGTTCAAAAATCAAGTTTAAATACACCATATCAATCAGTCATTGGATCTAGTCCAGCCAATACTGGCAGCAAGAAATCTCTGCTCATGAATATATAAATATTTGAAACTAAAACATTTTTTAACACAGTTAAAGTTAAAGCATTGAGTTCAAAAGTCCCATTGACCACAAAATTAAAATATAATACAATAAATTACATTAATCAACTCATAACATGAGAGATGTATATATCACTGTGTAAGTATACTTTTAAAATTGCTGCAACAATATTAATGTTGTTAAACTCAATCTGCCATTTCCTTGAGAATAGGCATTATTGTAATATGCTCATTTAGACCTGGTGGATAATCAGCGGCTAATCTTAACTGTCATAAAAGCTCCTTTTTGTGTAGCACATTTTGCCAATCTCCACCTCTCACCTCAACAGTTACAAATTTGAGAATGGCAAACTTAAAACATGAGAAGTTAGTACATGATATACTATGCCTATATAAGGCATTAGTATCCTTCTTATTTTTGATATCATAAAGATGTTCATATATCCTGGTCTTAAACATTCTCTCTGTCTTCCCTACATAAAACGAAGTACAGGTGCCGCACCGAGCTATGTATACCAATCTGCTAGAGCAGCAGTTGCCACTTTTTAAGAACACATAACTTTTATTTTGATTGTCAATGACAATAGAACTATCTTGCAATACATAGGAACAGTAGGAGCACCTACCACAAGGCTTAGTTCCACCCCTTTTCTCCTGCATGTTCTTGGAGGCATTGCCCCTCTCCAATACTGATTTTATATTAGGTCCTACTTTGGTGGAAAATATAGGTTTATCACCCAAAATTCGAAATATCTCACTACTGGTTTTAAAAATATTCCAGTTCTTTATCAATATTCCCTTGATCTGTGAATACAAAGGACTATATTGTATTACACAAGCCTGTTGGAAATTAGGTTGGTACTGGTCTTTCCTATCATTTACTATATTGTTGGTACTATCTCCACCAGTACCTAATAAAGGCTTGTAAATATCATCCCATTTTTAGAACATCAATAAGTATAGGGTCAATAAAATGTCCAGGATAGTCTCTCTCTAAAAACATATCCCTTAAATGTTGGAACTCTGTTATCACATCATTCTTCATAGACGTCATCCTGGCTGTTCTTATCGCTTGGCCCTTAATAATACTTTTTTTTCCTATTAAATTGGGTGATGACTATTGTAATGCAAATAGCTGTTGCAAAAAGTGTTTTTACAGTAGATTTTGGAAATATATCCATCCTGAGCTTTGATTAATTTAGTGTTCAAATAGTTAATCTCTTGTTTATCAAAGTGAAAGGTAAATTTCAGATATTCTGTAGTTTTGTTCAAATACTGGATAAACTTAGGTATCTGCTCAGAACCTCCATTCCACAAGATAAAGATATAATCCAAAGATCTACCGTAATATATAACGTTGGATAAAAATAATTCACTTTGAAAAACATGTTTGATTTCCCAACCCAGGAGAACCAAATTTGCATACAAGGGAGCGCGGGCAGCTCCCATGGCAACCCCTCTAAGTTGTTGAAAATATTCCCCTTCAAAATGTATATAATTAATTTCTAATATAAGACTCATAAGGTCACATATAAGCAGGACTTCATCTGCAGTCAAAGATGAATAAGTAAAAAGCACCTCCTCGAACAAGGACAAACCTTCTGTTTTAGGAATACATGAAAAAAGGTCCTGAACATCTATAGTTAGGAAAAAAATAATTTCCAACAGGCTTGTGTAATACAATATAGTCCTTTGCATTCACAGATCAAGGGAATATTGATAAAGAACTGGAATATTTTTAAAACCAATAGTGAGATATTTCGAATTTTGGGTGATAAACCTATATTTTCCACCAAAGTAGGACCGAATATAAAATCACTATTGGAGAGGGGCAATGCCTCCAAGAACATGCAGGAGAAAAGGGGTGGAACTAAGCCTTGTGGTAGGTGCTCCTACTGTTCCTATGTATTGCAAGATAGTTCTATTGTCATTGACAAACAAAATAAAAGTTACGTGTTCTTAAAAAGTGACAACTGCTGCTCTAGCAGATTGGTATACATAGCTCGGTGCGGCACCTGTACTTCGTTTTATGTAGGGAAGACAGAGAGAATGTTTAAGACCAGGATATATGAACATCTTTATGATATCAAAAATAAGAAGGATACTAATGCCTTATATAGGCATAGTGTATCATGTACTAACTTCTCATGTTTTAAGTTTGCCATTCTCGAATTTGTAACTGTTAAGATGAGAGGTGGAGATTGGCAAAATGTGCTACACAAAAAGGAGCTTTTATGGCAGTTAAGATTAGCCGCTGATTATCCACCAGGTATAAATGAGCATATTACAATAATGCCTATTCTCAAAGAAATGGCAGATTTAGTTTAACAACATTAATATTGTTGCAGCAATTTTAAAAGTATAAATAATTACACTGTGATATATACATCTCTCATGTTATGAGTTGATTAATGTAATTTATTGTATTATATTTTAATTTTGTGGTCAATGGGACTTTTGAACTCAATGCTTTAACTTTAACTGTGTTAAAAAAGGTTTTAGTTTCAAATATTTATATATTCATGAGCAGAGATTTCTTGCTGCCAATATTGGCTGGACTAGAACCAATGACTGATTGATATGGTGTATTTAAACTTGATTTTTGAACATTTCTTTGTTCTGAAGAAGTCATACTTGTTGATGAAAGCACTTAACAATATTGTTTTATTATTTTATATTCATTAAATATTACTGTGGGCTCGCAACCTTGGTGCTCCTTTTTTATTATTTAGTTTTATTCAGAGCACTATTTGCACTACTTATTTGGATTTTGTTTTATTTTGTGGTGCTTGTTGCTATGGGGTCCCCAGAATCGTTTAGTCTTTCTCCCATTCTGGATTCTGGTCAATCGGACATCATATCTTTGAAAAAAGATGTGGCAGAACTAAAGAGAGAATTGACTAGGCTTATTGAATTGTTCACACAGCCTAGACAGAAAGATTTGGACTGTATTTTAATTTCGGATGGCCATAAAAGGGGCGATGGTATCGCTGATGATAATACAGTTGTAGCTGATGGTGACATCATTGCGGCGGCGCAAATTCACAATGGAGAATGTAGGAAGGCGTTCTCCATACAACGCTAACAGCTATGGCGAAGTGAGAGATGTGCAGGAACTTTCTCCCTCTAAAAACTGCTTTAGAAGTAACTGTGTGGTTCAATTTAAAGGCGACATTGAACCAACTTCTGCCGAGCATTTACACATGAAGAAACCAAGCCATAATGAAGTTACACCAAAAGGTACTGTTAATGCTAACTTGAATGGCAAACTTACTAAAAGTACTGTATCAAACACAAGAGACAAGTTTATTGAGAGAAAAGAACAATCGGAATTAAATACAAACAAGTGTTTATCTTGTGCCTCTAAAGAAAATACAACGCCAAAGAATAAAAATTTATTTCAAAAGCATTTTACTTTTTCTGTTTCTAGCCCTAAATGTAGTAATGGAGCCCTGTTTAACAGGGAAACTGGACAGTGTCAAAATGAATCATTGAGAGATATGATTTATAATTTTGAGAAAAAACTATTTAAGTTTAAAATGTGCCAGATGGAAATATGCTATCTGAATGAATGTATAAAAAACCAACTGATCCCACAGGGATTGAGAGTGTTTAAATTCCCTTATGGAATTTTTTATGATACTGATACCATCAAAGCATTTACTGACATGTTTAACAAGTGGGGGATAGAATTATTAGTTAAAACAGTCTCTATTTATGAGACAATGGAAAAAAGGCTTTGTGATGAAGTAAATGTGTTACATGATAATATTACTGACTTATTATTCATGCAGTATGAGAAATTGTATTATAAGATTATTAACAGGGTGGATCAGAAATCTGACAGTATTTTTAAAAAGAAAGTGAAGAAATCAGATAGAGACAGCAGGTAGTATAGACAACACAAGGTGTATCCTACAGATAAATTATTCTTTCATGAAGGATAACCAGGCCTTACTACGACTTTAACAATGGAAAAGGTTGACAAAATTATTCCTACTTCCAATTTTAATTTTGAATTAGAAAGTGACAATTACAGGGAGGAAGATGCAGATTATTCAGTTGATTTTCAGGATTTTCCACTTCCAAGACGCTCAGAGAGAATAGCAAACCGCAGACAAGGGATATACAAAACCTACAGCAAGGTAACACAGCAGTACAATGGCCACCCCAGGTGGTAGGTTTTACAGATTCTATACAGTGTCAAAATAATATTCTATACACGTTAGATGGTTTTAATATATATAATTATTCTGAAGTTTCTATCACAAAATAATTTTTTTCTTTATTTTCTAAAGGGTTTAAATTTGTTCCAACTAGAATACCTGACATAGCTACAGTGATGGTTGACTTACAGTTATATCTGAGAAAATTAAATTTAAATATTATGTTCTCAGATAAAACCAACAGAGCTGAATTTAAAGATATTCCCAAGAAGAGTAGCATATTTAATCCTCCATTACACCCACTTGTTACTGCTTATGAAAAGCTGGTTAAGGAAGATTTATACAAAACATGGGGAGAGAAGAAGAGATTATTTCCCAATCTAAATTTTGAAGAAAGGAACCTTCTAAAGACCTTAAAAGAAGATAAGAGAATACGAATTATGACACCTGATAAAGGTAGTGGGGTAATACTATATAATTCAGAGGATTATACAAATGCTATGCAAAATATTTTATTCAATGTAGACAATTATTCTTTATGTTCCAAAAATGAAATGCACATCTCATATCATAGACTAGATAGTTATTTATATGAATACTTATGGACCAGAGAATATCTAAAGATGATTATGATTTTCTTTTGAACAAGCACCCTAAAATCCCTGTCCTTTTTGGAATACCTAAAATACATAAGAACCTTGAAAATCCACCTTTAAGGCCTATAGTAGCAGCTGCAGGTTCTAAAGCACATAATTTAGCAGTGTATGTTGATAAAAAATTAAAACATATTGTGAATAAATTCCCTCATCTATTAAAGGATTCTTGGGGGTTTTAGGACATATTAAGAAGGATTTATGTGCTCCTGATTGCTTTTTTCTAACTATAGATGTTCAGGACCTTTCTTCATGTATTCCTAAAACAGAAGGTTTGTCCTTGTTCGAGGAGGTGCTTTTTACTTATTCATCTTTGACTACAGATGAAGTCCTGCTTATATGTGAACTTATGAGTCTTATATTAGAAAATAATTATATACATTTTGAAGGGGAATATTTTCAATAACTTAGAGGGGTTGTCATGGGAGCTGCCTGTGCTCCCTTGTATGCAAATTTGGTTCTCCTGGGTTGGGAAATCAAACATGTTTTTCAAAGTGAATTATTTTTATCCAACATTATATATTACGGTAGATTTTTGGATGATATCTTTATCTTGTGGAATGGAGGTTCTGAGCAGATACCTAAGTTTATCTAGTATTTGAACAAAACTACAGAATATCTGAAATTTACCTTTCACTTTGATAAACAAGAGATTAACTATTTGGACACTAAATTAATCAAAGCTCGGGATGGATATATTTCCAAAATCTACCGTAAAAACACTTTTTGCAACAGCTATTTGCATTACAATAGTCATCACCCAATTTATCAGAAAAAACTATTATTAAGGGCCAAGCGATAAGAATAGCCAGGATGATGTCTATGAAGAATGATGTGATAACAGAGTTCCAAAAAAGTTATGTGTTCTTAAAAAGTGGCAACTGCTGCTCTAGCAGATTTGTATACATAGCTAGGTGCGGCACCTGTACTTCGTTTTATGTAGGGAAGACAGAGAGAATGTTTAAGACCAGGATATATGAACATCTTTATGATATCAAAAATAAGAAGGATACTAATGTCTTATATAGGCATAGTGTATCATGTACTAACTTCTCATGTTTTAAGTTTGCCATTCTCGAATTTGTAACTGTTGAGATGAGATGTGGAGATTGGCAAAATGTGCTACACAAAAAGGAGCTTTTATGGCAGTTAAGATTAGCCGCTGATTATCCACCAGGTCTAAATGAGCATATTACAATAATGCCTAAAAGGCAGATTTAGTTTAACAACATTAATATTGTTGCAGCAATTTTAAAAGTATAAATAATTACACAGTGATATATACATCTCTCATGTTATGAGTTGATTAATGGAATTTATTGTATTATATTTAATTTTGTGGTCAATGGGACTTTTGAACTCAATGCTTTAACTTTAACTGTGTTAAAAAATGTTTTAGTTTCAAATATTTATATATTCATGAGCAGGGATTTCTTGCTGCCAGTATTGGCTGGACTATAACCAATGACTGACTGATATGGTGTATTTAAACTTGATTTTTGAACATTTCTTTGTTCTGAAGAAGCGCTTAACAATATTGTTTTATTATTTTATATTCATTAAATATTACTGTGGGCTCGCAACCTTGGTGCTCCTTTTTTTATTATTTAGTATTATTCAGAGCACTATTTGCACTACTTATTTAGATATGCTAGTTCTCCTTGACTGCCTTCCTACTGCTTTTCCCCCTTTCCATTTCCTCCCTGTTTAAGCCCCAAGGCACACCGCGCATACACAGTGCTCAAATCTAAACAGACTACTGCTATTTCCTCTATCTTTTTTTTTTTTTTTAAAACCCAGTGCATGACATACACATCCGTTTAGGCAATGCAAACAGTACTAAGCAGCTTCAGACACACCCCCTTCCTTAGCTGTGATTAGCTAAAACAAACATGGGCTTCAGGGCTCCAGTCACTTTACAGCAAGCATGACACACCCCCATACGAAGTCATCAGGCTCTTGTTCTTACACTGTTCTGTGCTTGTACCTACATGGTTAGGTGCAGGTTGACACATAGAAGAAATCTGTGATTCACCATTAATCCCCTCATTTACATACCCCCCGGTGTAAGTTCATAGTTACTGCACTCAAGCACACCCTTTCCTCTTGACAACCACTGCTCCTTGGTGTTGTTTATATTTTGCATGCTATAGACTATAATGGCAAAATGCAGATGTATGTTAAAAATTGATTTTTTGTCTTATTTTCCCCACCCCCATGTTTGTGCGCTGCTTCCCTGATCTTAAATGGCCGAGATCGGACAATAAATAAAGAAGTTTGTTTTATAAAAAAAATAAACAGTTTTTAATGCCAATGGCCTTATATTTGGCCACTGGCATGTGTTGTTGAACATAATACATGCTTTCCACAAGGTGTCATGCCTCTGTTTTGTCAGATGAAGAGATGTATTCGGTTACTAACTAAATACATTTCTGCTCTGACACTGTTCCTGCACGGAGTCCGGGGAGCTTCGTGGATCACAAAACCACCTCATTTGCATGGGTTTTACCAGCAGATGAGGTGATTTGCATACTGCGTGGTTTTCCCTGCAGGAACAGTGTAGGGTCACTCATGCACGTGAAAATGGCACTTACCTGGATCGCAAGGCGACCATTTTCCAAGCAGGAGCTCTTACACTGTTCCTGCATGGAAAATATCCATTTGTGAATCTGGGGGATTTAGAAAATCATGGCAATAAAACAAGAAGGTAACAAAAGAAAGCCATTAAATAAAAGATCATTTGTTGCTAAATGACACCATAATAGAGAATTATAAAAAGGGCAAGAATTTAAGTTTGGCATGGATAGATTACAAAAAATTTGGAAGTATCCCACATTCATGGATAAAGGAGTGCTTACAAATGTATAAGATACACCCTGCATTGATCAATTACATTACAGTGACCATGACACAGTGGCAAACCACTTTGTAGCTAATCCATGACAAATGACAAAATATTATCACAGGGAAAAAATTAAAAGGGGGGTATTCCAGGGTGATTCTTTGTCACTGCTGCTTTTTTGTCTTGTTTTTATCTGTAAAATAAAGAGCTTAATGGGTTTAGGCCATGGTTGCAATCTTTGTCCCAGAAACCAACCTTGCTTAAAGACTTCTCATGTACTTTTTGTAGATGACTTAAAACTGTATATTTCATCAGATAAAGAATTAAAATCACAAATGCAAGTGGTTAAAACTTTCTCAGATAATATAAGAATATCATCTTATTTTGATAAATGGGCAAAAGCAGTGTATAAATCAGGAAAGCTGCAGCACCAAGAAAATATCATCCGTGACAGGAATGTGATATAAAGAAACCTTAGCAGGAGAAGGAGAGTGTGTGTATAAATATTTGGGAACTGATGAAGAATCGACAATAAAACATGAACAAATGTGAATAAAACTTAGTAAGGAATACTTTAGAAGACTAAAACTAATACTAAAAACTGCCTTGCCATCTAGGAGTATTGTCTAAGCTATGAACCAATTACATCTTCCCTACTTACTTAACAGAAGCATATCTATGTCAAGTGAGAATGGAAATTAAACCAGAACTAGACAAAAATCAGATTGCAATTGAATGTGCCAAAAAGCAAAATAAAGAATATAAGGAGAAGAATCAGGTAAGAAGGAAGAAATGTGGAAAAGGCATAAATATTGTGGCAAGTATGGAACAACCTCATGCCAATCAGGATTTGACACAAGAATGGTTAAGGAGAGATGAATTGAAACCAAAAGATGAAAGGCTAATAATGGCGTTCCAAGATAGTGGACTATATACACATCGGTTTACAAAGTTCATTCAACATGGGAGAAACAGACAAATGCAGGTTCTGTACAACAGTTCAATAAAACAGAACTGGAAACAGTCGCACGCCTTGTTGCTGGGTATGATAAACTCACAGCAGAGGGCCTGTATACTGAAAAGCACAATAATGTGACAAAACTGTTGCACTGGGGATTGTGCAAACAATATAATACTGAAATAGTTGAGAAGCATTGGAAGCATGAGTCACAAAGCATTGTCAAAAATAACGAAGTTTACATCACATGGGATCACCCATTACCAACAGCTCAAAAACAGATGTGAGAAAAACAGATATAGTGGTCCAGGAATAGGAGAAAAAGACAAAAGTAGCATTCATCATTGAAATTGCTGCATACAGTGATGCAGTATCTTACCTGCAGAGAGACAGAAAGTCATAAAATGCCAGGAATTGCAGGCAGAAATGATAGCAAGGAGGATACCTAGATAGTTCCAATAGTAGTAACAGCAACGGGTCTCATAAAAAAGAATTTACAGTTGTATTTATATATGTTACTGATACATGTGACTCCATATGAGTTACAGCAGCAGCTAATTCTGGGCACATTGCAAGTGCTGTGAAGTGCACTTTTGGCTAACATCAAAGATTGCAACAATACAATTCTTCATGAACTTTAATCATACCCTGACTTAGGAATGGTATCCATTTCTATCATAGTATAAGAAACCCAAACAACTTAGACAAATTTATCAGGGAACAAACCAGAATGGCAGCCCATGTTTTACACCTTACATGGAACTTTGAATCATATGTAGTATACCTTAGCACCACAGTATAGCATGATGCTCATATATGTAAAGCCTACCAGCATGATCTGGCATCCAGAGCATGCTGGTGACATCCAGCAAAATGTAGTACCTCATATTGCTAATGCATCTCTGTGAAACATAGTGAATCACAGACATCATCAAGAGCTAATCTCATTAGTATATGTATGTATCTATATCTATATCTATCTATATATATATATATATATATGTATGTAAATTGCAAACTGGTATATATTAGCCATGTTAACTGCTGATCCACCATGTTAAAAGTCAAAATGTCTCTCAAGAAAACAGCAGGAACATCTTTTGAGTAGGTTAAATTAGTCTGGCAGCACAGAAGCAGCATTTCTACAAGACAGAG
Source organism: Protopterus annectens (assembly GCF_019279795.1). Lineage (NCBI taxonomy): Eukaryota > Metazoa > Chordata > Ceratodontiformes > Protopteridae > Protopterus > Protopterus annectens. Next base: position 1,985,327,981 of record NC_056737.1, on the reverse strand, counting down.
CCCAGAGAAGGCATACAGTGGCCTGCAGATCTGTGCTATGATGTATTTCACCAGTGTCATAAGTTCATAGGTTCATACGGAGGTACTAGGCTATCGGCCCAAGGGCCTTGTAAGCCTAGCCAACAAGGTTCCCTGGCTTACGCGACCCAAGAAAGTTATCTTCCTGTGTCCCTGTTGAGCAGAGCCTCAAGTGATCCCCGGGGTGAATTTCCTGTTTCCCATCCACTCATCAAGATTTTTCTTGAAGAGTGCTTATGAGGAACTTTGCTTGACATAGATGGGTAGCTTGTTCCAGAGTGTGGGAAGTCTCTGGGACAGGAATCTATCCCTCCAGCATGTTCTGTTTATTGTGGTGGCAAGATTTAGGTCCCTAGAGCATGTAGCTCGGAGGAATTGGGATTTCATATATATTTGAGTGCATGTGTCAAGGAACAGCCTATGTTGCTCCACGTAAAGAAATCCCAATCCCTCTGAGCTACATGCTCTAGGGACCTAAACCTTGTCACCACAATAAACAGAACATGCTGGAGGGACAGATTCCTGTCTCAGAGACATCCCATACTCTGGAACAAACTACCTATCTATATCAAACAAAGCTCCTCATTAGCAATCTTCAAGAAAAATCTTGATGATTGGATGGGAGATAGGAAATTCACTTCTGTGGCTCTGCTTGACAGGGGCACAGGAAAATATTTTTCTTGGGTGGTAAAAGCCAGGGTACTGTTTGGCTAGGCTTATATAGGCCCTATGGCCAATAGCCTAGTTCCTACCTATGAACCTATGTTAATGGTATTATAAGCATGTTATCAGTATGTGTTTGCACAATGCTTGCCCGTAACTACAGTTATTATTATGTAGCTGATGTAATTATCTTCATACCACTATATTCTATATCTGTGGGATGGTAGACCATGACTAAAAGACCATCTCCTTTTCCTTCTGCACTCAGGCTATCATTTTACCACTGCCTACACAATTTTTATAGGTTCATATTGAATGCAAGGCAGATTTTGTCCATGGGCCATAATCACCTTAGCAATACCTACTTTCATACAGCTAAATGAGCCAGGCTTGGGATGCCTATGCAGTTGTCAAGGTTTTGCCGTAAAGGAAGTTTATTCATTTATTTTATTTTATTTTTGAATTTGTTAACAGTGCTAGAGCACTGATCGCATTGGACCTATTTCAGTCTCAGCCCAGAGGGTAAACACAATAGATGCATGCATTATATACAGAATGACAGACAAAACACTATATATATATATATATATATATATATATATATATATATATATGTGTGTGTGTGTGTGTGTGTGTATGGTCTACTTTACATGGTTGACTCTTCAGAAAGTCGACTTTCATATGGCCGAGGCCATATGATCAACTTTTGAAGAGCCGACCATGTAAAATAAACACCTAACACACACCAAACATTTATCTTTTAATTGTTAGCAGGGGGGCAAGCCCCCCTGCACCCCCCCACCCCGTGACTTAAATATACCAACTCCAAGATCGCACTACATTGAGGAAGAGGAAATGTTCCCATTCCGCACTGTACGGAGATAGCGGTTCCCCATGGCTGGCTTTTCAAAAGTCTGTCATATGGTCTCGGCCATATGAAAGTCAGCTTTCTGAAAAGTTGACCATGTGAAGGGGACCCACACACACACACACATATATATATATATATATATATATATATATATATATATATATATATATATATATATACATTCATAGTTTCATAGGTGGGTACTAGGCTATCAGCCCTGGGGCCTATACAAGCCCAGCCAAAAAGGTACCCTGGCTTTTGCCACCCAAGAAAATTATTTTCCTGTGCCACTGTTGAGCAGAGTCACAGAGGTGATCCCCAGGGTGAATTTTCTATTTCCCATCCAATCATATAGGTTCATAGAAAAATATATATACACACACACACACACACACACACACACACACACACACGCACGCACGCATTCATTATGTACAGAGTGGATATCAGAGATGTTATGCTGAAAGAATAAAAATGAAAAGTTGAGTCAGAGCAAGCTATGTAGAGGCAAGAACAGTAGGAAGAGGTTAGGTTATATGGCCAGAGAGAAAGAGACACAGCAGTTGCATTTTTGTAGAATATTGTAATGTGCTTTTAGTTCTGATTGGAAGATGGGAAAAGAGAAATAATATTTGTGAAAAGAAGACAGAGAGTCCCACAGTTTGAGACCAGGGCTGAGAAAGCAAGGGCTGTGCAATGAAGTGTAGGTTGGGGGAGTGAACAAGAGGACCCAAGTGGTTAAGATTTCCAAGGCTGTATGTTTATCCATCTCTGAAAGGTCTAGAGGCTACCAGGGGGGTCTTATTCTTGATAAGCTTATACAGCTGAAAGGTGTGTAGAAAGTCAACACATTGTTTCATGGGTAACCAATTAATTTACTTTAGTTTTACAGTTGCATTCATTTCTTGGGGAGAGAGTGATGGATCTGCATATAGTGCTTGAGTTGGTTTGGATGGAGGATGAACTTTTTTTAGAGACTGCAGCAAACAGAGGCAGACCATATTCTAGCTGAACCAGTAAGATACCCTTACCAATGGCATTCATTTAGGGTCTGGAAAGAAATGTGGAGAACCTGGCAGCCCAGTGTAGGAGAGAGTTGATTGTGTGTGCGTGTGTGTGTGTGTGTGTGTGTGTGTGTGTGTGTGTGTGTGTGTGTGTGTGTGTGTGTGTGTGTGTGTGTCGGATTCAGCAAGCAGCCGTGCAAGAATAAGTTATTCCTGCATAGCAGGGACTGTTCCTGTTCAGCATTCCTGTGTATGAAGGCACACTGCCATGCTGTAAAATGGACATGGTTCCATGTACGAGCACAGGGGGTGTGTCTGAGAGCAGAGCTCTCACAATACACATGTCCCCTGCACTCCAGAATTGCCATTCGGCAATTTATAATGAACGAGAACGCTCGCAACACCCCCAGCCCGTCAGGGTAAGAAATCTGGTCAAAGCCATAAGGGACAATCGTCCCTACCCAGCCAAAAGTTGATAGAACAACAGATTTAGCATAAGCACATAGCGCACACTTCCCAACCCATCAGAGTAAGAAATGTGGACAAATCCATAAGGGACAATTGTCCCACAAAGCAGAAAGTTGATAGAATAAAAGGTTCAGCATTAGCATGGATATGCTTGCCGCCAACTTCCCACCAGGACTAAATGACAACGTTTCCATATTACCAGCCCTAAAAGACAGAATCCAAATTAAGGATTGGGATCTCAGATTAAATAGGCGACTTTACAATCAATATACATTTCTCGTCTACTAAAACTTACAAGTATTTTCAAATGCATTTTTAAATTTATTCATGTTTTTTAGGAATGATACATGTTTATATATTACATACACATTCTTTCATATATTTTAAATATAAAATAAAATTTTTTTTTTAAATTATGCATTTTTATACACCATGTTTTAGCAAGAGCTGTGGATGCACATACATAAATTTTTATACTTGAGAATGTAGTATTATTTTTATATTGGAGAATGTGTTTTTAAACAAGTTCTTTCTTAATTGATTGATTTAATCTAATTCATTAGTTAAGTATATGCTAATTTATTAGGTATATATAGGCATCTTCAAGCATGTGAATTATTCTTGTTCTGACAAAGTCATTGTCTATGATGAAATCGCTCAACAACTAATGGATTTTGCTGGTGTTTGTTTCAAATAAAGTGGAGTTTTCCTTGATGGCTATTGGGTGCATTATTTTTGGTTACTAGTATTTTTCGTGCATCCTGGAACTTTTTAACATTTGATGGATATTCTGAAGGGTACAAATAAAAAAACACAACAAATACATTTTTTTTATATATGCAATAAAGTTTAAGCATAGCTGTGTGGGTGTGCCGGTTGCTTAGCTACGCTTAGAACGGCTGAAACAGCATGATAAGTTAAAAAGCAATACACAACGAGCATAAGCATAAGTGCAATAGTGTAACAGTTAGAACATACGCCTTGCATGCAGTCATTCATGGTTGAAGCCTCACCAAAGCCATTTCCATTTTGTATGTGTAAACATTAAAATTTTATTTTTGCATATTTATCTAAGAAGTAACTGATTTTTCTCAAGCAGAGTAGTGTATTAGGCCCAGGTGTGAGGTGTCAGTGTAATAAAGTAGTGAGACCCCCATATAAACATAAGTGCCCCATGCAGTATAGTCACACAAGAATAAATTAATCACAGCACATTGGCGGATGTCAGAGAAGGTAAATAAATCTAATATTATGTAAAGAATGAAAAGTCGATCCCATACAGGTGGTAGACCAATATAATAAAACATAAGCAATGATAAGCATTGCATAGCTATGTTGACCGGGTGTAAGCATTGTGTACATATGAATACTAAGCAATGGATAGCCCAGCTAAGTGGATTTGCCCATTGACAATGCTGAATCTGCCCCTTTAAGCACTGCCAACTTTAGCTAAACAGGTTTGCCTGTAGCTTAGCTTAGCTCAGCATTTTCAAAACTGTTCAATCATGGGAAATGGTGGGAAATCAGCCGTATTTAAACTCCGCAGGCAGGAATATAGCTCATAACTGGTTGTAGCTCTCAACTGTAGGCAGTATGGCAGGAGTTGGAGACGGCATGTGCTTCCAGGCGCAGTGCTTGGGCATGCAGTAGTCCCAAGTTCATGGTAGGACTCCTGGTAAAAAACATGACATGAGACTGCTGCAGGACCAGTGCCAGGGCTCCCAGTATAAAGCAGAAGCCTGGGAAAGTCTCACTGGTATCCCTCGGACTAGTGATTAGGTCTGGCACCACTATGACGACTTAAAACGGAGGAAGAGGGAGCTCTTGGAACAGTGAGTCCAAGAAGCAAGAGACAGGGGAGATGTCCCAGCAATGTGTAAGTATTCATAGCAAGAACTGTTTACCAAAGTCCAGCCTGTGTATGTGATGGATAGGTGTGCATAAATGTTTCTCTATTTTCATTACAGCTGCAGCTGAGCGGGCTGTGACCCAGGAAGCCCATGCCACCAGATTGTAAAGGCTGCATCGCGATGCTGGTGAGTAACAATCCTGCTTGTAGTAGTCATACCAAATAAATATAAAGGAGTAAAATGTCACCTGGCACTATAAAAAATGTGTATGGTTTCTACTGAATAAACCAGACAGTATGACAGTTATAGTCCCATACAGGTCATATTTAAATAAAAGTGTAACTGCCTGGCATTAAAGTTCTAAATCCTGGACTGGTTGTGTTTACTCTGGTATTGTATGGCCTCATATGTTGCATTCACCAAGATCTGGTGTGTGAATAGTACTGTTGTGTTAACTGTTTTTCACACTGTGCTACATAAAAAATATGTCTAGGAATGTCTGTATGAGATAGTTGTAATTACAAGGTCAGATCGTACAACCAAGAGAGACTTGGACAGAAAACACCAAAGGAAAAGACAGCACTTTCTAATTAGCTCACGTTGATGAAACACAAATTGTTGTATTTTTAGCACACACAGCCATGGTTTGAATCCTGGGAATAGTAGTAAGTTATATGCTTAATCATACCTTTCAACTGTACAGATTTCTGCAGAATATCCAGATATTTGCCTCATATTTTTGGCCTGTTCCTCTATTTTCCTGGCAAATCACTGGAATGATCTCATGACTGTAGTCAGTAAATAATGAAATACATTTGAGTTTCAGACTTCAGATCCTTCAGAAAATGTATATTAAAACAAATCCTGTTACTCTAGCAACTTTCTAAACATTTTTAAGAGCAATATTTAAAATATGTCCCTATTTGTACCCTCAGTTTGCCAAGCTTTGTACAGATTGTTTGCATTAAGAGGTTGAGAGGTATGTGCAGAATTATAACTAGGAATCTGGGAATATGTGTAGAAACAGTCAGATAGTGTTAACAAACATTCCCTCCACAGGTCTACCGGGTAAGAGAAGTAAAATATAGCTAGAAGACAGTTGAAGTATACACTGTGTACAAACATACCACTGCCCAAATCAAGGCCATAGTGTAATGTAAAAATACCTGTAGAGTAATGATTAGAGCAATGATCATTAAAGTTGTGAGTTCTACAAGGATATACAAGTTGTTAATTGACACCCCCCCCCACCATATCTGCAACAATAATCTAAACACACAAATCAATGGGTATTTTATTTTTTACACCAAATCTACTGTTGGGACATATTTCCTATAGTTCAACAAATACTGAAATGTATTTCTATTAATGTTACATGTTGAAATACTATCATTGGTGGCCTGTTGCTATCAATGTAACCTGCATGTCGTTGTAATGGCCACTGTGGTTCTATATATGCATCTGTTCTCTTTGCTGTGCAACTGTTCAAAATCTGTTGTTTTGGGTTAATGGGAATATCTATGCATGCTGTTATAACTAATCCTGGATTGTGCTGACTATTACTAACCCACATATGTTCTAAAACTGTAACACCATAGCATGTTTGGGAAGGCCGGTCCCAGCGGACCCACTTCTCCCACCTCATCTAGCCATGACACTGGGCCCCAGGATGTTTGGGACCCACCAAAGGACCTCCTCATCTGCTGGTCCTGCACCACCTTCGGGTGGAACTGCCTCAGGGGATGGGGCTCATCCCCCCCCCGGGAGTGGGCGCTGACAGGATCCTATCACCCGAAGCTAGATCCGGGGTTTGGTGCGTAACGAGCTCCATAAGGAGTTTGGAGATCTGCTATGCCAGCTTGAGGGCCACGTGGTGCAATTAGAGAGTCAGCCTGTCCCTACTGCTCAGTCCCCAGCACAGCCACCTTCGGGGCCATGATGTGTGGGAATCTCAGTCCCTCTTTTCCCATTTGGGGGTTCATGGGCTTCCAATTTCCAAACACCCCTCCCAGTCCAAGGTGTTTACCCCCCACATGTGTTATATACCACCCCTGTATGCTGTCTTGTCTGTATTGTCTGTCTTCCTACCCAACTTGCCTCCCCAAATATACCTACTATCCTTCCCCAACATCCCACTCTCAACTTAAAAAAAAGGCAATCTGTTCCCAAAAAAAAATTTGCCTCATACATAGCTGTGTCCATTTCGCACACATGTCCACTGGACACATGTAATCTGGTCTAATTGGCATCACAGCACATTATTGTTATCCTCACCCCTTTGTCAGGGGTTTGAGTGTCCAAATATACCTCCAAATTCAGTATATATGCACAGCTGTTGCTGCAGAAGAAATAGACACCTATGGACCTCCCCAACACCCATCCTGCACATCCCTAGCTACTTTCCCTATTGTCTTTCCTTCTGCATGCCTCCTTTTTCACCACTTTCCTATCACCCCTTTTTTTCTTTTCTTTTAAAAATATTAGCAAGGGATAAGCGGGAGTAAGCACTTTTAAGCAATAGTAAGTGGGATTAAGCCTGTTTGCATGGTGCTAAACAATGCCTACACAGATGAAGCACTTTTAAGGCTGTCTGTAAGCATATTTAACCAGAAGATGTTAAGTTGTCAATCTCGCCTTCATTTCTGCTGGATGGGTTCGGAGCCAAACCTCGGCTCCGACTCGGCCTATACTAAAGCTCGAGAGCTAATTTTACCGGCTCGAGGCAACCCTATATCCCATGATGCTAGGCGGTAACTACCCAGATCTCGTTTGCCGCTTTCGCTAGCGAGATGCTCTTTTTACCGGCTCACAGGTTAATGACTAAATTTAAGAAAAATTCTAGTTTTTCTACTTAGTTTTCCCATTATATTGTCTAAATAGGCTAGTTTTACTGTTATTTCAAGTTTTAGTTCCTATTTTTATCCCTTATCCCAGTTATACTCCCCACCCTAGGTTAGGCCTTAGGCCCTTCCGTTTTTTTTCTTAAGTTCCCTCACAGGGATTCTTAGCTGTGTGTGTGTGCCTTTAGTATCCCTGTATTCCTGTCTGTTTGAGTGTGTGTGTGTGTGTGTGTTTTTCTAACTTTAGGATCTTGTTTTTTCTTTTCAACAGCAATATGTCGAAAGAGACAAAGGTCTCAGGCTTCAAGAAGTGTGACTCGTGCTGTCAGAAGATGTCGCTGACAGATGGTCACACTTCTTGTGTTTATTGCTTGGGACCCCTGCACCTGCAGGACTCTTGTTCTGTGTGCCATGCATTCAGCCCGAGAGTCCTACAGGAGCACAGGAATAAGTTGATCTTGAGGAGCTTGTTAAAGCCCGAAGGTTCCCCGGCTAAGTCCGTGCCGGGGAAGCCTTCAAAGCCATCCAAACTGTCGGCTCCATGCTCTAAGCCTTCGGATGGTGGCTCACCTTCTGCAACATGATCGGCTCTGGCTGGAGCCAATACGTCTATATCGCAACTTCCTGCATTGGCTCCGGCTGGAGCCGATGCCTCTAAGACTCAATCTTCACAGTCGGCTCCATCGGCTCCACCAAACTCAATGCCCTCCACACTTAAGAGGTCCAGATCTCCATCTCTGGAATCTATCCATTCGGCTCCGAGATCACCTTTGCTCTCGGAGCGGAGCCATCGAAGCCATTCCTTTCGGTCTTCCAGGCTTTCCGACCATGACCTTGAGAGGGTGGTTAGCAGACTGTTAAAGTCTCAGGCACTGGCCCAAATGCTTCACAGCCCGTCTCATCAGACAGTGGCTACATCCATACAACCTACTATTCCTCCTTTGACTCTGCCCCAGTGTTCGGAGCCGGAGCTCCTCGGAGCTGTGACCATTAGGACGTCGGAGCCGGTACCTCCCCCTTCGGATCCTTCATCTGCTCCGATCTCATCCATGGTGCCTTCCTTGGAGGGATCCGGGTGCTTGAACTCTCTCGCCTGCTCCGAGGGGGCGAGTGGCATCGGACCCTTGTCCGACCCCGTTCTCCCTCTCAGAGCATCGGCGCTGGTGAGTTCGGCCCTGACATCAGCTTCGGAGCTGTCCCTGTCGGTGCCGGCTGGGGTTCCAAGTTCTTCAGAGTGGGAGCCCTCTGGCCTGCCTGATAGGGGCGCCTTCAAGGTCATGAGGAGCGTACTGGCCCCAGTGCCTGCTCTACGGTCAGCTCCATCAGCACCTCCCACTGTAGTGTCTGCTGAGGTCTCTTCCCACTCTCTCGCCCCCGTCCGTAGAGATCCAACACCTCAGGTTTCCCCACTGGGAATATCCTCCTCTTCCAAGGTTTCTCCTGATCTGTCAGGTGAACCCCCGCGTAAGAGGATATGTAAGAGGAAGCATGTGGACTCCCCTGAGTCCGTCACATCTGATACCGACTTGGATGAGTCGGAAGGATCCCCAAGGTCCCCCTCTGAGGATGTCTCCTTTTCTGACATCCTTGAAATCCTTAAACAGAGGGGGAACTGGTCTTCCCTTAATCCTTCTGAGGACGAGTCGGTTTACCTGGAGGCTTTTGGTTCTCGACCCTCCATCTCCGCCCTTTGACCCCCTTATGGAAGTGGTGGCGCGGAAGGCATGGACGCCCCTGATTCGATGGAACCCACCCCATGGAGGCCTTCCAAATTTATAACAGCCCCTTCGGATAAGCAATTTTTATCTAAAGGTGTCCCCGTTGATGCCATGGTGGTGGCGGCAGCCACCAAGAAGGAACTGGCTGATTCTTCAGTGCCTATCCATCTGCCTAACAAGGAATCTAGGACAATGGATAGGTACAGCAAACGGATGTTCTCGTCAGTGACCTTTGCTATGCGGTCGCTGAATTACTTATGCCACTTCACCCGTCTTCAAAGAGACATTCTCAAAGAACTGGGTGAGGTTCTACAGGATCCATCAGCTGCTGGGTCTCAGGACAAAATCAACTCACAGCTAGGAACCCTGAATTCCATTGTCAGCTCCTCTATGCGGCTTATTTCCTATGCAGCCGATGGAGCGAGTAGGACCGCAGACACAGGTGTGGCTTTAAGGCGTCATGCCTGGATGTGGCTTTGCAACTTCGCAGACCCCTTCAAGTCGTCCTTCACTAACTCCCCCTTTGATGGTTCAGCATTGTTTGGACCTCAAGTGAAAGATACTTTGACCAGATGCGAACAAGATGGCAAGACTCTTTCTGCCGTAGGAGTCCATTTTTCAACCCCATCTAGACCATATCCTAAGGGTCAAAAGGGTGGAAAAATGTGGTTCCGCAAATCACAAGGAGTCACGCCTGACACAAGAGGTCAGTTCCCCCGTAGAGGCAGAGGGGGGAACAACAACAACAGATGCCGTCCGAGAGGCAGAGGGGGTCCGCAGAATCAGAGTAGCAGAGGAAACCCTCTCTGACAAACCCTTCCAGCATCCCTGAGGTGCTGCCCGACTGTCCACCTTCGGAGGCAGTCGGGGGAAGATTATCGCTGTACCCACAAGCCTGGCTCTCCCTCACTCAAGACAAATGGGTGCAGTTGATTATATCCAAGGGTTACAAAATCCCCTTTATCCAAACTCCAACTATTCAAATGGGGTCTCTTCCAGATGTTCCACCCAGTCTAAGGGAACAAGCAGCACTAGAAATATCAAAGCTGCTAAAAAAGAGAGCCATCCAGCCAGTCCCAGCAGACCAACTAGGATCCGGAGTCTACTCAAAGTTCTTTTTGGTACCAAAAAAAAACAGGGGACTGGAGGCCAATATTGGATCTCAGCAAACTAAACAAGTTTGTAAAAAGAACGAGGTTCCGGATGGTCATGCTATAGTCCATTCTACCCCTTCTGGGCAAGGACAATTGGATGTGCTCAGTGGACCTTCAGGATGCATACTATCACATCAAAATACACAGGCGCTCCAGAAGGTTTCTCCGCTTCCAGCTGGGGGCCAGTCACTACCAGTTCAGAGCCCTGCCCTTTGGTCTCACTACAGCCCCCCCGAGTGTTTACCAAATGTATGGCAGTGGTTACGGCTCACCTGAGACGTCAAGGATTCCAGGTGTTTCCATATCTAGATGACTGGCTCCTCACTGCCACCACCAGTCGTCAACTTCTTCTAGCCAGAGATTACACCATTCACATTTGCAAAGGGCTAGGTATCTCTCTAAATTTCGAAAAGTCTGCCTTGTCGCCTTGTCAGTCTATACCTTCATAGGTGCCACCTTGGACATCGTTCAGCTCAGCAAAGTTAACAGAGCAGAGGGTCTTAGATATTCAAAATCATGTTCACGTCCTCCTTCAGAGCAACAAAATTTGGGCCAGGTATGTTCTTAAAGTATTAGGTTTCATGGCGGCAGCCATCACACTTCTTCCCCTTGCCCGCTTTTACATGCGGCTTCTTCAGTGGATGCTTTTCTCCCAGTGGTCCTTCCAACAGCTCCCTATGACACACAAAATCTTAATAACTCTATCTTGCAAAAAACATCTGTCTTGGTGGATGGTCTCCCCTCAAGTCCATCAAGGCAGACCATTTACTCCTCCCCCCCGGTCGCCACGGTCACATCAGACGCCTCCCTGATTGGGTGGGGGGGGCATTTTCAGGGCAGGACAGTCCATGGCACATGGCAACCTTTCGAATGCCACTTGCACATAAACGTCCTGGAGATGAGAGCAGTGCTTTTGATGTTGCAAGCCCTCCAAGACTCTCTTCCCCTGGGGACTATTGCAATTCAAACGGACAATATGTCCGTAGTATGGTATATCAACAAGCAGGACGGAACCAAGTCCTATCCCCTGTGTCGAGAAGCACTCAGACTCTGGCAATGGGTGATCTCTTCTCAATGGTTTCTGATAGCAACGCATATCCCCGGGAAGTCCAACATCATAGCGGACAGGCTGAGAAGAGCTATTCTCATGCCCCACGAGTGGTCTCTCAAGCAGTCGGTGACGGAGGAAATTTTTTGGAAGTGGGGGTTTCCTTGCTGCAATCTTTTTGCAAAACCACAAAACAGCAAGTGCCTCGACTTCTTCACTCTCTTCCCCCCTTCCAGGCCATCCCCCCAGAGACGCTCTAGTCCATGATTGGCCTCGGGGACTTCTATACGCTTTTCCCCCCTTTCCATTAATCACACAGATAATTCAGAAAGCTACTGCCTTGAGAGCCAAGATGATTCTCATTGCCCCTTATTGGCCTCGACAGATATGGTTCCCGTTCCTGCATCGTTATCTTTTGGAGCAGCCTTGGCATCTGTATCCAGTCCCAGATCTTTTGGCCCATCAGTCAGGGCACCTGCACCAATCCCTCCAATCTCTCAACCTCACAGCTTGGTTGCTCCACTTCTGTCCCTAGCCAGGCTTCCAATGATTTCAAATTCTGTCCGGGATATTATCTTAGCTTCCCTTAAGTCTTCCACCAGAAAGATCTATGCTAGTAAATGGCAACATTTTTCCTTCTGGGCAAAGGCTAGGAATATAGTTCCCTTCACTGCTCCAATACACTCGGTCTTAGATTTCCTAGCTGAACTTTTTCATTCAGGATCTTCTTCCTCCACAGTAAAAGTTCAGTTAGCAGCCATTTCAAATTTTCACATAGGCCTGTCTGACTCCAGCATCATGTCCCATAAGCTTTGCAAGGCATTCCTCAGAGGTATCTTTTTACTCAAGCCCCCGATCAAAGACCCCCCCCCACCACAGTGGGATTTAAACTTAGTTTTAACATCCTTGATTCTCCCTCCCTTTGAACCTGCAGCTTCCTGTTCATTGAAGTTAATTTCCTGGAAGACACTCTTCCTAGTCGCCATTACATTAGGAGAGTATCTGAACTTCATGCCCTTTGCATTCGTCCTCCTTATTTAGTTTTCTACAAAGACAGAGTTTCTCTAAGAACTAACCCGTCTTTTTTACCCAAGGTGTCTTCTCAGGCAAATTTAAATCAATCTATTGATCTTCCAGTTTTCTTCCCTAATCATTCAAACAGGGCGGAGCAAAAACTGCATTGCCTGGATGTTCATCGTCAGCTCCGCTACTGTCTGGACAGAACCAAACAAATCAGGAAATTGCAGAAAGTAGAAAGGGCCTTCTGGTATCCAAAGTAACCCTGTCTAGGTGGCTGTCTTCTGTGATTACCTGTATTTATCAACTCAGAGGTAAAGAATTGCCTTCTAGGCCAAGAGCCCATTCAACCAGAGCGTTAGCTACATCAGCAGCCTTTCAAGCCAGATTGCCAATAGACACTATCTGTGCGGCAGCCACATGGGCCTCTCCTCATACCTTTGTTACACATTACAAATTGGACATGGCCTCCAGAAGCAGGGCAAATTTTGGTTCCACCGTTCTCAAGAGTCTGTTCCAATGAGCCACCCAGGATGAAGGTGCTAGGGACGCGGTCCCATCCAGCAAGAATGAAGGCGTGATTGACAACTTAACATTGAAAAGTTATGTACCTACCATAACGTTCCATGTTAGTTGTCTTCTCTTGCCTTCTTTCTTGCATCCCGCCCACCATCCCCCTAGCCTGGACAGACCGAGAGGTTTTTTCCCCCTTCTTCTAAGGGACCTTATCTTGCACTATTCCAAGCCCAAACAGGTGGTCCTGGGGTAGCTACAGCTTCAGATAGTGATATTCGGGGAGTTCTCCTTTCTCCTCTTCCTCCTCAGTGGGGAGACTGAATTGGCTATTGTTTTCTCAGCTACCAAACGAGATCTGGGTAGTTACCACCTAGCATCATGGGATATAGGGTTGCCTCGAGCCGGTAAAATTAGCTCTCGAGCTTTAGTATAGGCCAAGTCGGAGCCGAGGTTCGGCTCCGAACCCATCCAGCAAGAAAGAAGGCGAGAGAAGACAACTAACATGGAACGTTATGGTAGGTACATAACTTCTCATTAGCATTGCTTACCACCACGCAAACCCACACAAACCCGCATACAACTGCTTAAAAGTGCCTTAATCAATCTGTATCCAACAGCCCTTGTTCTGCCCAGCAACAAAATAATCAGCCCTTGCAAGTCTCGAACCCAGGACCATGTGCACCATACCCACAGCAAGTTACCACTAAACCATCTGAGCTGTAGATATGTGCAATGTTTTCTCAAGCATATCATGCAGCACAGTCATTCAACAGTAGAGAAAATGTATTTATATATGTATATGTATATGTATATATATATATATATATATATATGTAGGCATACATGTCTGTCTCTCTCTCTCTCTTTTATATATATATATATATATATATATATATATATATATATATATATATATATATATATATATATATATGTCTGTAGTGCATTCAAACATTGGATCCACACTCTGAACCTCTCACTACAAAACATCTGACCAAAGGCACTGTAAATGGGGGGGTGAAGGGCCCCAAAAAAGGGGCCTCTTGTAATTATTGCCATTATCCCTTCCTCCACAGTTGAACTGTTCTGCCTTGCAACAAAATAGCCAGCACTTGAAGTCTTGAACCCAAGACACTGCACAACACTGCCACAAGTTACCACTAAGCCATCTCAGCTGTAAGATGTTGGGATGATTTCTCTAACATATCATGCAGAACAATCAGTCTACCATAGGGAATGTACAGTGTGGAAGCACTAAACATTCTAATGATACACACACACTCATGTACACACACACACACACACACACATATATATATATATTTATATATATATATATATATATATATATATATATATATATATATATATGTATATATATATATATATATATATATATAAATACAAAAATACTTATAGATATATATATAAAGAGAGTGTGTCTGTGTATATATATATATATATAGAGAGAGAGAGAGAGGGAGAGGGTGCACAGAATATCAAACAGCCATTATTCCTACAGTTGCCACCTTTTCAAATGACCAGTGTCTGATACTTTCCTACAAGTGACAATTAATGCATGAAACATATACCCACGCACAATGCAAAAAGACATGACACCACGCACAGTTTGCATACACATAAATGTTTATTTGTGTACTATTTCAGTTGTGTATGCCATTTCTTATAGCATTTAGGTGTTTGAAATACATAACTGATTAATGCAACTCTCAAAGAAAATATATGATACAGCATCTGCAAAACATAACATACTTTGCTGTCTATGCTAAAGCCTTCAAGTAGTACAACAGCAAAAAACACACTTGCCTTGAAGATAAGAATCAATCAACACTAAATTACAGATGTAGCTCAACAGCCTCTAATTACACTCTGTACTCAACCCCCTAGGGGGTAAGTATCAGTTGTCACAATCAACCTCTTACTGCATGACATCTGGACAAAGCCTGATATATAGGTTGAGGAGAGAGGCTGAAACACAAGGCCATATTTGAAATATTGCTGTTATACACTGTGAAAGTTGCTGGTGTTACAGGATTGGTTGCAACATACACTTACTCTGAAATATGAAATCAGAGACACAAATGGATGTTGCCATGTACTGATAGCAATCAATAGAGAGAAAGTCACTGATATTTCAGGGACAAGACCTGTGTGGGGAACAGACAAAACATAACAGGTAATACTCTGCCCATAATGTGGATAGGCCCACAGTTAAGAGCTATGCAGACAGACTGCATTCCATGCAAAACTAGCCTGTACACACAAATCCTGTAAAACTAGCAGTATTTAATGCATATAACAGCAATACTCACACACTGTTCCTAGGTCTGGAACCTTATACAAACATGTAGTTGGCCTGTCACCACAAGTCCTGTTGTAAGAGATATTCCTACCTGCTGTCTGTAACACTGCTGCCCCCAAACATGAAGGATGTCTTCCATACAGGAAAGGTAAAGGGACAATGCCCACATGATATTATTTATAGTAGTGGATTGCTGTGGCATTGGCTGTTGGAAGAACTACACAGCTGCCTGCATGCAATTAGCAAGTGGGGAACATCAGTTGGTGCAGAGGCCATTACCTGAACACGAGCATCACCTACAAACCTATTCAAACAAGCTTGATCCCAGTACTGGAGAGAGACACACACAAAAAAACACTTAAGCAAAACCTCAGAATAAGAAACAAGAAGACATCCTGTACACAGAAGGAACCTGAAGATAAACCAGGTATATGAAACATGTAAGCATGTAATCGAATGCAGTACTTGGTCTGTAATAATGGGATAGATGATTATGAAAGATATATATGTGCCATCAATACTTACTGTAATGATGTCCTGCTGAACAAATGCTCTGGACATAGCATCTGGCTCTGTCTGCAGTGGGCATACCTGTCAAGTGTGCAGATCTTCACAGAATGTCAAGATTTAGCCATCATAGTGTTTGTTCTGTTCCTCCAAACATCTTTATTAGCCTGGCAAATAGCTGAAGGTGGAAGTAATGAAGTCTTGACAGATGCATGAGTTTCAGACCCCACCACCTTCAGAACAGTCATGGTAATGCGAAATGTATCATGCTACAAACTTCATAGGTTTGTAATAGGCATATATATGATCTGTCCCTATATAACCCCCCTAATGTTAGGCTTTGTCCACATGTGATGCTCTAAGAGGTGGATAGGTTGGGTCACAGCTGAGGAGCCTGACACACCCTGGGAAAGGACAGCTCACATATGGCAACCACTAGAGTGTCTGTCAAACAGTTGTGTCTAAACCACTGCTATGCAAATTAATGGGATGTTGCCCATATCCTTATGTTACCTGTGAATATGAGTATTATACATGTTTACATTGTAAATCTAGGATACCTATATAGGGCATGAGCATAGTAAAGCACTGTTGCAAATGTGTGTGTTAAACTGCATGTGATATATTGAATTAATAACATTCAACTGTACAGTGTTCTTCTGGACAAAGTTAACAGTTGTGACAGATATCTGTAGTCACTTACACATATACTTGTGTTATGGTAGCAATATTGATACTTTATCTAAACTAACTTCCCTGTTTTGTCACCCAGTGAGGTGGACCAATGACCAGAAGTCCTAGTATAACAGGTTGAGATGTATGACTGAGCTGCAAGTCTGTAAATACAGTGTGCCATAATGACATAGAACACAAATGTGTACCAGGTATCCCCTGAGTATGTGTATGTATGTGTATGTTCAGCTGAAAGGCACAGAAGTAATAGCATGAGTCACAAGCAGTCTGGAAAATAGGATGTGCATGTTGAACATGTGTGTGATATCACTGTCACTACATGCAACAAAATAAAATGTGTACTGCTACTGATTGTTGCATTGCCATGACACTGATATGGGTTCTACAGTAGGCATGCTTACAACGTAGTAATCAGAGAAGTGTACAACTGTGTTATGACCCACCATGCCTACCACTAACAGCTGTATCAAGACCCATATACACTGGATATCAAAGTGTACACATCCCTGTTGGAATGCCATATCTGTGTGATGTATGCCAATGAGACCACAGAAAGTCATGTCCAAATGTTTCTCACCTCAACTTTGACCCATAACCTGTACAATTCTATTGAAAAAGAAACAAACCTGTTTCATGGAAGGTGAGCAACCATTGCCAAGTGAAGATATGATATGACGTTAGAGTACAAACCAAGACAAATGGATGCTATAATCATCTCAGCAGGTGTTTACACAACATATCAGTGTAAGGGAGTGCACACACATTCAACTGGCTTACTGTACTGAGTATTAATTCCCATATGTTTTCACTGGACAGGTTATGTTCCCTACTGAATTGAGCAGGCTGTAGGACACGTCACAGGTAGGGATTGTGTTAACATGTGCTTTTGTGGGGTCATGTTCCAATTGCACAATTACCATGCATTTTAACTGGGGTGTGTACACTTCATATCCACTGTAGCTATATGGAATCAGCAATACATTATCTGTACAACCATCCTCCACCAACGATAGGGTAATTCCCCCTTGGTGGACAGCATCAAGACACAAAGCACATAATAGGTTGCTATAGTGGCTGTTCAGGGACAAATGGGTGCAGACAACAACTTGTAAGCAAGTGAACCTCTATCTGAGCAAGCATGTAGGTTCACAGGTGACTTCCTGTAAGGCTGACTATGACTAGAAATCAGACATATCCAAACCACCAAGGCCAATTGCAGCCATGTCTTCACATATGTACGCAGTCTCAGAGCCAGTAACACAAGTCAACCTGTACTGGGGTAAAGCACACCTCATACACACATGCCATGGATACAGGCAACCTGCATCAGACAGGATAGGTGGGAACAGTGGCACCCTGCCCATAACATTAGTACAGGGGGATATGCACATCACCCACACTCCTGCCCGAATCAGTGGTGAGCATGGACATAATGCTGACTGATGGCACCAACAGCAAGTCTCCATTAGCCATGAGAACATCACAGTTTCCCTCCTAGATGAATACAGGCATGTGCTCACAGTTCCATCACATACTACAGTGAAACACACACATGCCACCATCTACACACCATCCACATGGAAGATAGCTATTGTCATCCCTTTACACATAAATGAATGATGAATAGTGGATTATGCCATTAAGTGTCCAACATTGGTGGAACTGCACAGGTCAGGGCCAGGAGTGTAATGCAAGATGTCAAAGCCATGATAGCTTACAGTGTTATGGTATAGTCTGGATTATTTGCAAGTAATATCCACTGTTGATGTGCATGTGGACAACCGTATGAGGTCCTGTGACCTTTTTGCCTGTTTATGTCTTCCAGGTACAATGTCCTGGGAGCGTCTGCCCACATTCACAAACCTGGAAAACGATGCAATCATCTAGTACGCCATCATGCATCATGCCATCCTCTTTGGTCGCAGGGCCCGGGATCTGCAAGAGAGGACCGCCCTGTGGAACAAACTCATTCACAAGGTAAATAATGTTGGCCTGCACAACAAAAATTATGAGAAGGTGCAGCATCAATGCACAGATCTGATCCACCACGCCCGTCAGCATGCTGCTGCAGTTAGGAGGTACCAGCTAGCCACAGGCAGGGGTCATGCCATCCAGCCCCCACTGACACATGATGAGGAGCTCCTTGTCAGCCTTGGGGCACCTGCCCAACCAGCCAAGCCAGCAGGCAGAAGACAGCATTGTGGAGGTGGGTACCATGCACACAATGGACGGGGAGCATGCAGGTAAGGGCCCCAGGGAATATTACTAGACCACTGTTGCTTATCCATTTTCATCTGTAAAGTATCTACATGCATATGTCAGACAAGATAGTCTGTTGATGTAGTGTAGTAATGAACAGATGTGCATAATCTCTTGTATTGTGGGTTTGTACTTTTGATGTGCTGAAATGCTGCTCCCACCCTGTACCAATGCCACAGGTGTGGCTACTGACATTACTTCTGTCTCACAACTATTTAGGTCCCTCTGGTATACAACTGGTGCAGTAGCCTATAGCTGGTGAGTATGGAGTTATTTTGATCAGGTTTGCCAATACACCGGCCATGTTATAGCCATGCTATTTGCCATGCACACATGTAACACACCTACCCATAATGCATGATGTACATGTTCACTTATTGTTGGTGTTAACTGCACTGCATCACAGTGGTCACCATGGTGACATATCTGAAGGGTATGTAAGAGTCCTGCAGTATACCTAACAACCTGTCAGTGCAAGATGTGTGGACAAAGATGAACATAATGGTGGGACAAATGACCTACAGTAGGGACATGTCTGAAACATTACACTTATATAGTGGCTACAACAATGTATGTACTATTACAATGGCAACTGTTCCTGATATAAACAATGGCAAATCACAATACCACATTCCACACCTTTTACAACCTGTAATGTGATCCTAACATGAGCAATGAATGTGTAATATGGAATCCTATGTTAGGACAACAAATATGAAGAATACATACCTTAAACACTGGAAGCATATGTGTGCACACACTCCAAATAACATATTGTGGAAGCAGCTTGTGATGTACTGACAGCATTCACTCTTCTTGAGTACACACCTTCTATTAAGTACAGGGCCTCAATGTCACACCAAGTCGTGGTCTGCTGTCCAAGAAGAATGTCCATGAAATTTGCCCACTCACCTGCAACAGAGGCAGCCATGGCTTGCACACATCTTACAAACCATGAAATGGATCCTATATCCGAAAGGTAGCAGTCAGGAGTGGAAAACTAGCCTTACCTCACTGTTGCATATACCATGGCAAACAGTGCAGACAGTCATGTATGTGCATATGAAGTATGGGACAACATTGATGTAGAAAATAAACAGATGCCCATCCAAAACAGATGACAAAGCATGTTGCAAACTGGTCATGGAGGCTGCCCAGAAACATGCAGCAATACTGAGGGACTTGCAGGAATGTCTAGCAAGTATTGCCTATGCAGTACCTGTGTCAACAATTGCCTGGATTCTGCATAAGTGTGGCCTATGGGTTAGGGTAATCAGACGGAAGAGTTGTCCTCCATGATACAGCATCCAGGGCTCTCTACAGGTAGCATAAGCATAACATCAAGTCTCCCAAAGGCATGTGTTGCAATGTGTAATGGTGTCATGAGATCAAGGCTCAAACCTACAGACAGTATTCATAAAGATACATGTGGTGCACAAGCAACACCTCACCCCACCTCAGGGTCACATTGCCCAATATTTAGCTTGCTGGTACCAGTGTACACCTTTAGGTTTGCTGTTCATTAGCTGAAACTAGGTTGGTACACATGGTGTTTGGAATTTGGAATACTGCAAAATGACACATGTGGCCCATAGTTGTCAAGCATTTGCAATAAGGCTGAGGATGAGGATGGGTGTTGGCTTTAGACACAACACTGAACTGAAGCATACATCCAAAGCTTGCTAAGAATGGCTGTATCTGAGCACAGTGAATGTTTTGAATTGTGCCAGACATAACCCTGACTCTAGAGCAATAGTGAAGCCACTGTATGACCTCCAAGGGCTGGGCACATGAGCTGACCTTGTGATCTGGCAGAGTTGGGGGACATCTGTAGGGCAGAGTGACCAAATAATGGCAAGTAAAGATGGGCCATGGTAGTATACCCCTTCCAGGAATAATGACGGCTGTAGTTCACTTAACAGGTGCTTCAACAAACCATTGTGTTAAGGGTGTGCGCACCTATGCAAACCAAATAGTGCATGCATTTCATTCAGCATCTGCATGACTAACACATCTGTTTGATTCTGCATTGGATTGCACAGGTCATATGTCAAATATCAGGTGTATGTAATGTTAACAAATGCAGTAGTGTAGCCCCATTGCATATCATAGAAGAGGCTGGCATGTCAACAAGGGTGTGTACACTCCTCAAATCCACATTAAGCTTTGAAGGTTGTCAGTGTAACTGGATTTTATTGCACATACATGCACTGCTGATGATGAGATCTGCAAATCAAAGTACGGGCATTAATTACTGACATCAGTCCTCATATCATCCCAGGTATGTGTCAGACAAACATATAGGGGCTGTGAGCAACAGAGCAAACATAAATGCCACACATATACACATTCAGCAATGGTGTGTATACTTGTGAGGTATGGTGCACAGTATTTGCCAGTGTGCTGTACAAGTGCACAGCAATACTGTGTACATGGGTGCAGTGTGTTCCAGGGGAAGGGGCATCACCTACTAACACAACTCATGCATCACAGAGATGTATAATGTTGGCAACAAGGATTGAGTATGGCTGCAGTGCATGCTGTTGAGTGCCATATTTCATGCATGTTGACTGTTGGGTAATGAGAGGTCTGTGTAATATCTTTGTGCCACCTCACCTGTAAATGTGTGTGTGTGTGTGTGTGTGTGTGTGTGTGTGTGTGTGTGTGTGTGTGTGTGTGTGTGTGTGTGTGTGTGTGTGTGTGTGCGTGTGTGTGTAGAAGTAAACCATAACATATAGATTTCTTGTTTGCCCCTCACAGATGGCGAGGTGGGTCAGGATCCCTCCTGCAGGAAAACTGATGTTAGTGTCCATACAGACTCTGACAATGATGATAGGAATAGTAAGGCACAGGCAGGATTGTCAGGGGCTGCATCTGTGCCATTGGTTGACATCCCACTTTTATCCACCCAATTCCTGCACACAGTCACAATGCCCATACATACCCCATCACCAGTGGCCATAGAGGAGGAACAGTTGGTGGGTGGTGGTATGGGACAGGAAAGTGTGGTGACTATGGTAAGTGTTTCTTTACATGGCAGCCATAGGCTGGATGACCAGCGGGGTGTCACACAGGCAGATCTGCAGGGGTGCTCATAGGAGGGCTGCTGGCCATCATGCCCCTGGCAGAAGTGCCACAGCAGGTGTCACCAGATGCATGTTAAGGGCCATCATGGAGGCACAGGCACATATGGAACATTACACCAGAGATAGTCTGAGGCTCCAGATGGCTACTCTTCCTGCTGTACATGACAACATCCATGATCTTGCAGGTACCAACCATTATTTTGCAGTGGTCATGGATAGACGGTTGAGTGAGATGGTAGGAATCCTCAACAATGTGGTGTCTATAGTAGAGCATGTGGTGAGAGTAGGGCATTGGCCATGTGGACATAGGTCAGCATTACCAACAGGTGGAGGTCAACATGGATGTGCAACAACTCACAGCCACTCTCATAGTGGAAGCACCAGCACTGCAGGGGGGTGCTGTCCACACCACAACACAGCAGGCCACATGCATGTGGTCCTGGCCGGTCTCAAGAGGAACTCGGATCCAGCGGACAAGTGTCATCATCAGGGAGAGTACCATATCTGGGCTTCTGCCTGGTAGTGCCCATGGAATCCTGGCAGGCACAGTAACTGTACACCCTGCCATGTATGGTCTGCAGCTGTCCAACAAACTCCTGTATAGGGCAACCACATTGCAGAAATATGTGCATACATACACACACACACACACACACACACACACACACACACACACACACACACACACATCACCAACACAGCTAGGACACCTCCATACCTACACACACCACATCTGCACAGCCCATTTAATAAAGAACACCCTAACCCGCATGCATGATGTCAACCAAATGGCTCAGCCCAGGCATCTGGCAAACCCACAACACACCCTATGAATATGATGATACCTGTGTCACATCTCTGTCATCCATACCATCGATGCAGGGACATGCTAATATGGTTCTGATGCACAGGGTGTATGTACTAAGGCTTAGCAATGTAATGCTGTTTAACGTGTTTTCAGCTGGAATGACTAATGCTCATATGTCAGGGTGTATAGCTGTCCAGCCATGATATATTATAGCTGTTATTAACACTGACTGATTGTGGTCTCCATAATGTATTCTGTTTGTGTTCTAGGTGTCTATGTGTCAGCAGGATGTTGGTCTGCTGTCCTTTCCTGCAAGGTGTGTGGCACTGTGGCAACACATTGACTGTGTCACATTGTGGGTACAACTGAACACAAGTAACAGGTCTGTATAACAGTTACTGCATGTGCAACATGGCTGATAGATCTGAGGGGTGTATACAGGTGAGTGCATGTTGGCTGATGTAAGCAGCTCTTCTACAGTGGACAATGGTAAGTGCACTGGGTGACACACACCAAATGTTTGTGAATAACACACACACAGAGGCTTTGTTGTTGATGCAATACACAGAGAATACTGTTCACATGGATGTACTTCATTTTTCAGTAAACTCATTTTGGCCTATGTAATTCCACCAAGACCAAATTGCCAAAGCATCACATCAGTAAATAATCAGTCCACCAGTTTAATGTCATTGACAATGGTACTGGCAGGGTATATGTCCTCTTCCCCACTGTAGTGCAGTCCTGAAGTTGGTAAACATAGGTGTGCTGGTGTGCGTGGTACAGTCTCCACTTTGGAGGGTGTGGAATGGCATAGAAACACACATAGTGTGATTAACTACTTAACCTGTTAACATAAACTATACAATATAATGGCACACTAAGCAGGGGGATACGCACAACAATAACCCCAATGTGGGTCACTGTGCCCACAACAACCACACCCATGTATATATGCAACACAACCACGGCACACCGGACACTGGACCCACAAATGATCTCCAAAATTCGAAACGCCAAATATAACCAGTTTAATAAAACTTCACAAAAACGAACTTCACTGTTACAAAATCCTTGTTTTGTTTTGTAACAGTGGAGTTTGTTTTTGTGAAGTTTTATTAAACTGGTCATACTTGGCATTTCGAATTTTGGAGATCATTTGTAGGTCCAGTGTCTGGTGTGCTGTGGTTGTGTTGCACTGGTTTTGTGCCTTGTGGTACCCATGTATATATATACCAACTCCAGTATCACTGTACAGCTGTACAGTGGGGAAGAGGACATTTACACATCCACTACTAGTTTTGATTGAATGTATTTCCACAAGATGATTGCTTTGAAATGTTACCATTTGCCAGTTAGTTCTTGGACAAATGATCTCCTGGGACATATATTTTCTGCAAACTGAAGTAGGTCTCTTCACATACACACACACTTACTTGGCAACACTGAGAGTAGAACCCCTACCCAGGTACTTATTGCTACTAATGTGTTTGGCCTTAATTGCACACACCACAAAGTTTTGGAGTGAGGTGTATCCCGAGTTTCCTGAAGAACATCACCGGGCCTTGTCCAGTATGGTAATGGGGGATGTACTGGGTGTTAATGAACAGTACATAGTATGAGATGCTATCATATACACATTGACAAACACATACAGTTATAGACACATTTGACAGACCTGGGTTTAGCAGTGTTAACTACCTTGTCAGTGAGTCTATTCTGTTAGAGTTTTTGCACACAGCACAAGCATCATTGGGCTGGATAGTGTAATCAGTTACCTGGATGGTTGTTGGTGACAGAGGTCCTCATACAGTTGACCTTGGGACATGTACTGGGAGTACCATGATGTATAGACAGTATACCCAGCACCCACACCCCACATTGGATATTGAACTCACTGAAACCCATGATAGTACCCATGATAGTGCTCTGACATACCCACAATCACACATTGACCAGGACTGCAATACAAACCCTTGTCTAATAAATGAACAAAGTAATCCCGTAACAGACTCAATGAAGGCTGTCCCATGAACGTCACCAATTCAGCAAATCAAACTCTTCAGTCTGAAAGGTATAATTCCACAAGATTTAATAAACGATAAACATAGAACATAGGTTAAGCGCTTTCATTTCCACATAAACGGAAACTTCTTCAGAACAAACCCTTGTCTACCTAATCAGTGCTACTACAGGGATATGCATTTATTGCACATGCCATAGGGATAGTAGGGTGAGGGTTTGTCATGGCTCTCCTAATGTCAGCAACATCACCATCCCTTATAATGTATGGCAAGGTTTATTGTATTTGAAGAATGTGGCTTCGGAATGCCGTCTCCTACAAATATGCACAATCATGCACAATTGCACACACGTACACACATTTGCCAGGACTCAGAGGGTAACCCACACCTATCTACCCATTTGTAGAACAGTGTTATGCTGGTACTGCAAGCTCCAGGTTGCCAATAGGGTAAAGAGTGTAACAAGGTACATTTAATCTCAATTAGAGTAGCAGCCATTTTTAAGTATAGGAATGGGGGGTGTAGTGGGTGAGAAGGCCCTCAGAGTATTTTCAACTACAAGTTTACAAACACACAGACACTGTTATTCTTAGCAATGCACACTAACACGTTTGTCAGTTCTGATGTCCATAGGTGCAGGTGTTCCTAGCTGTGTACCAGGCTAATCTCCATTGAGAGATGAGAAGAGTAGGGCATGTGAGTACACTGATATCATACCACCTGACATTTTTCAGCAGGCCATCTAACAACCAATGCCACTTGAGTGATCCCCAGGGTGGCAGTTAAATTCAACATCCAGTCATCTGGTTTTCTCTTGCAGAGGGCCAGTGAGGTGTTCCAATTGACATGTATGCAACATATATTACATAACATGGCCAGTGTCTTGGTTAGAGACCTGTACCCAAACATGTTCTGTTGACTGTGATAGTCTGGTTGAGGTATTCATGGCATGTGGTGCATACAGGTTGTGGTTTCCTAGCTGTGGCATTCATAACACAGCTGGGCAGACATGTCAGTGTCAGTCAATCAGAGATTTCCTGTAAGCAGCCAAGATGGATACCTGACATCTGCACATCTGTACAGAGGACAGACAGAAATTAGCTCACCAATAGGTTATGCATTAGGATGAATGTTTTGACAGATGTCTGACACTGATAGGTATGCCATTACTACATGACAGCAGTCCTCAATGACATGTCCTAAACACATAGTAGTTTACATTTAATATCCACATATCAGATCAAAATCCAATAAGAGATACATAATAACATACAGCTCACACACCAAGAACACAATAGTCAGTACTCAGAGCCCAGTTTTGCATGCAGGGGTGTATGGTTCCAGTACTACAATCTGCAATCTACTCTTACTTGGAAAAGCACTGTTAAAAGTAGTAACGTAATGATACAATACATGCAAGTGTGACTGCATATAACCTGAGATACTACCCATGTATGAAACACATACAAAGAGAAAAGATTGTGGTACTAGCCATGTATACTCAGGTGTCCCATACAGTATACTCACACCCCTTGCTACTTTAATGACTGCACATAGAAGCATGTTATGTACATGGAATTAAATACACTTATTAAAGATGTCATTACCCTGCTATTTTCTCAGACTGGGGAGAGCTGAGCTATGCTTAGCAGGTTTAAGCATTGCTTAAACTTAAATGCTAAGAAGATGTGTGCACTGGTAAACGAAGCCTACATGATGTCAGCGCCTTTTCATTTAACTGAATGTTAGCACCGCAAACCTGCACAAACCCTCTTAAAGCTGCTCAAAACTGCCTTAACCACTCTGTATCCAACAGTCCTTGTTCTGCCTAGTAACAAAATAAACAGCCCTTACAGGTCTTGAATTCAAGACCCTGCAGACTATAATCACAGTACTTAACCACTAAGCCATCTGAGCTGTACAACTGTCTGTTGCTTGTTCAAATATATCATTCAGTACATGTACTGAATAGTAGTAAACAACTGCTTTGACTTCTACAATTGTTTACTACTTGTTAGTGAAAATAGTGTTGAATCAGTCATCTTTTTATATCTAAATATACACATAGATAAATATGGTGGGATACATCTGAGACGGTATATACAACACTCATGTTTACACATAAGAATATGGATATATATATATATATATATATATATATATATATATACACATATGTAGATATATGTATACATGTACATGCGCGCACACACATATATATATATATGTATGTACATATAACATATGCCCATAACATGTAGTGGAGTCATACCTCAGCACCATAACTCACAACCTCTTAGTGCAAGGGAACATAATGTAAGTATTGCAGTTATAAATGTAGAATGTTGCTACAGTTAACAGGGGTTATGTCAACAGACATGTTGTGTAGGAAGGCTCTTCTGAAACTGACATGTACGCCATCAATTACTGACTGACATAATAAAATAATCATAGTGAATTACCACACAAATCACAGTAATGATCCTGTGGAATACAGCAGAAATATGACTAATAAACGTGGACAGTCTGAAACAATCTGGTCAGTCCAGAGGTATACACAGAAATCCGTAGTGCAAGACGTGTGGACTAAGCCTGACAAAGGGGATGTTTACAGCCATGAAAATGGGGATATAACACAAATACTGGAGTAGATAAGCTCACACAGTTGATGCATTCACACCCTCAGTCTTTCCTAACACATATTAACTGGAGGAGCAGAGGTCCCAAGCCCACATACTTCCCACTAGTTAGTGACATACATCTTCACTGCATCCCACTGCTTTTTCAGAAATACACAACACATATGGTGGCCAGGCAACAGTACATCTGACAAATATCTGGACATAACATCACACTAGGAAAATACAGTGAGCTGCTAGGCATGTCACTAAGCACTTTGTAAACTACAGGCAGACTGCCACAACACTGACCCAAGTTTCCTATAGGGGAATAAACATGTAATTGCAAATATAGCAGGCACTACAGGCATGTAACAGCACAGAGTAACAGACACCAGTGTGAAAGTGCATACCTACAACTAATCTCAACATAGTCACAGTCACATTATGGTAAGCCTAATTAATAGTACAGTATATGGACTGTGTGAACAAAACTATCCTATTTCCCTTTCACACACTAACCCTACATATACTGGCCCAATTCACAGTGTAGACTGATGCTGACTGTGGTATGGGACATGTCTCAGTCTGGCCCTACAAACATATATGCTGATAGGGTACCAGAAACTGGAGCAGCATGCAACATCAGACAGAACAGGACCAAGAACACTGACATCTACCACAGTCTGTACACAGGCCAAGTAACATATTCACAATACACTGCTACACAATACTGACACTCTGTCAATCACCATAAGTACACAGACCTTACTACTGTACAGATTACAACAGAATGTCCAGGTTTTGTGCTCAAATATAAGGCCTACTATACATAACATGTCTGGCAGTCTGATATATCACTGGCTTGTTATCAGGAATGATGTCAGTAAATAATGATATACTGTACATATGCACCTCTTACTGTATGACATATGGACAAAGGGTGACAGACTTGGGGGACAGAGGCACAAACACAGGGCCAATATTGATATATTGCTGTGATAAACTGAGAAAATTGCTGGTGTAACAGGTTTTTTGTGACATATCTCTTCTGAGGGATATGAAGTCAGTAACACACATGGATGTCACCATTTACTGACTGCAATCATCAGTGTATGCTACTGCATTTCTAAAGACAGAAAATGTGTGAGTAACACATCACATCTAAGACTCCAAACTCTGGCCAGTCTGTAGATAGCCCTACAGGTGAGAGTTTCCTCAACCACATAACACTGTCATGCCAGACTTTAAATAATACAGAACAGTCATATCCACATAAACCCTGTTAAATCAACATTACTTCAAATGTAGAACAGCAATACTTAGATTCTGTCCCCATGTCTGGAAGATCTCCCACCTGTTTGTTGGCCTGTCTCCACAATGTTTGTTGTAAGAGGTATTTCCAACTACCTTCTGTGATTCTGTTTGTCAGACAACCACATGAAGTCCTGCTCACAGTGAAGGAAAAGGGCCAACACCCACATGAAGTGTGTAGGTATAGGTGTGTGGTTCCATGCAATTGGCTATAGGAATGATACCACAGCTGTTCCATATGCAATTAACAAGTGGGGGACTCCAATTCATGCACATGCTATCAGCTGATCATGAGCATTACCTACAAAAGTCAAGTTGCTGCCTATGCAAAACAGATGTATTTTTGCACATCTATCAGACAGGGTAGAGAGAGGCAGAGAGAAAGTAAGAAAGGAAGAGAGGAAGAGAGAAAGGATCAAGTGTGTTTGTGTGTGATCCATGGGTGGAGAGTGGTATCTGGGTATTATAACAGTTGCCTATATTGTTTACTAATCCATACTGTCACATAGTAATTGTATATGGCAGTAGACATTTATGGCTTTGAATTGTCTACAACAACCTCTACAGTGTTTGATAAATGTTGGCCTTGTAATGTGGACATTGGGACATATAGGTCCTCAATATAATAATGTAGCAAAACCCACACTCCAATGGATCATGTTATTACACAATCACCCCACCACCCACACATGATACTGATAACACACACACTCACTTACCAGTACTGAGTTTCAAACCCCTACCTGGCTAAGTATTGCTATTACAGTGTTACGCAGTTATCGCACACACCACAGAACTTACATGCTGGAGAGTTGTCCAAACATATCTTTGAAGGTGAGTGACATCAGCAGCAGTGCTAAATGAGGGGTAAGGAAAGTGTAGTAAGTGTGAATGTCCACAAAATCAGGTGTCAACAAAGACGCACACACACTCTTTCAAACAAACACACACATTATCACAGTTGCCAGGACCGGGATTACACCTCCTACCTAACTAGTTTGCTACACTACAGTATTACACAGTTATCGCAATCACCACAGAGCTTATAGGGCTGAAAAGTGGCCAGAGGGATTTTTCAAGATGACTGACAGCAGGAGGCATGCTAAAGTAGGGCAAAGGGAGGTGTAGTGAGTGTGAATGGCCTCAAAATCATTCATCTCCACAGACACACACACACACACACACACACACACACACACACACACACACACTTGTCAATACTGAGATCTATAGGTTCATTGCTTCACAGGTGTGTAGTAGGTGTATAGGCCTGAAGGTTCTACAAGGCTAGGCCAAGGGAATACCATGGCATCAGGCCACATGACAATAGCCCCCAGTGTGGCTCAATGGGTGTAGTCCCTGGAGTGGTCCCCAGGGGTGGGTATTGCATTCACCATCCACTCATCTGGGTTACTATTGTGGGTAGACAGTGATGTGCACTGCTTCCCATGTATGTGATCTATATTCCATAACATGGACAGTGTCTGGGTTGTGCACATGTCCCACATGCATGTTCTTTGATTTGTGGAAGTATACTTGAGGTCTCTGGGGCATGTTGCGGGGACAGACTGACATCTTCTGATGTAACATTTCTGACCTCATTTGGTGAGACCTGGTTATGTAACTGAGGTCATGCATGCACCTACATTGACAGCATGATATGGGTATTCAGTGGAGTTAGTGGCGTCTGTCCATACAGGGCAGGTGTATAAGGCATAACATTCCCTTTGTGGGGTACGTTTGCAGACTATACAGTTGTAGGTGTCCAGTGGGGAACATGGCAAAAGGGCCACTGTACACATTTATTTGGCTACGGAGGGGCTGGAACAGGGTGCCATGTCCTTTTACTTGCTGGATAACATACACTCAGTCAGGAGATGTAACACATCAAAGTACTTTCTGATGTCAGTGGCACTGCTCTGGTCAACAGGCATGTAGTCCACTGCAACCCCACTGTGGTTACTATCTGTGAGACAGTATGCAGGGAACTACCAATATAGTGGTTGTTGCCTAGCCAAGTGTGTTTGTGTATGATATGTGGGTGGAGAGTGTTCTCTGAGTAATAGAAGGGTTGCCTATATTGTTCACCAATCCATACTGTCACATGTAGGACTGTGGATTGTCTACACCAACCTCTCCAGTGTTTGACATGTGTTTAATGTAGACATTGTGACATATACTAGATCCTCAACATAATAATTTAGCAAAACCCGCCCCACAATGGATCCTGTTATTACACAATCACAGCAACCCCCACACAGGATACTGATGAGACACCCACGCTTGTCAGTACTGAGATTCAACCCCCTACACAGATATGTATTGCTACTACAGTGTACTGCATTTATCGCATGCCCCACAGAGCTCATAGGATGGATGTTGTCTCAAGGTACTTCTAAGGTGAGGAACATCACCAGCCCTTGTAAATACCCGCATTGGGTGATGTAGTGGGTGAGAGATCCCAAAAATTATTTTACCCTACACACACATTTACATTTGCCAGGGGTGAGGTTCAAACCTCTAAGTAACAGTCTTTTTGGACCATTATCTTACACATTTACCACATGCATCACTAACCTTACATGGTTTAGGGTTGGCAACAGGTAATTCTAAGGTGGATGATATCTACAGGACTGCTAAAGTCAGGCACTGAGATGTGTACTGGGTGTAAATGGGGCCAAAATCTTTGAGACACAGACATACATATGTACACACACAAACACTTGCCACAGATGAGATTCAAACCCTTACATATGTAGTTGCTGCTACTACATTGTTCTGCATTTATGGCATGCACTATGGAGCTTACATGTTGGAGAGTTGTGCAAAGGTGTCTTTGAAGGAGAGTAACATCCACAGCAGTGCTAAAGGAGGGGTAAGGGAAGAGTAGTAAGTGTGAATGTCCATAAAATCAGGTATCATCAAAGACACACACACTCTCTCATACAAAACACACAGTTTTACAGTTGCCATGTCTGGGGTTAGAACTCCTACCTAACTAGTATGCTACACTATAGTATTACACAGTTATCGCAAGCACCACAAAGCTTATATGGTGGAGAGCTGTCCACAGGTAACTTTGAAGTTGACTAACATCAGCAGCAGTGCTAAAGGAGGGGTAAGGGGAGAGTAGTAAGTGTGAATGTCCATGAAATCAGGTATCATCAAAGACACACACACACTCTCTCACACCAACACACAACAGTTTCACACTTGCCATGTCTGGGATTAGAACCCCTACTTAACTAGTATGCTACACTATAGTATTACGCAGTTATCACAAGCACAACGAAGCTTATAT
Source organism: Protopterus annectens (assembly GCF_019279795.1). Classification (NCBI taxonomy): domain Eukaryota; kingdom Metazoa; phylum Chordata; order Ceratodontiformes; family Protopteridae; genus Protopterus; species Protopterus annectens. The sequence continues at coordinate 1,985,295,881 of NC_056737.1, read as the reverse complement.
GTTAGAGAGTTGTCCAAAGGTATCTTTCAAGGTGACTAACATCAGAAGCAGTGCTAAAGGAGGGGTAAGGGGTGAGTAGTAAGTGTGAATGTCCATAAAATCAGATGTCATCAAAGACACACACACTTGTGATGTCTGGGATTAGAACTACTACATAACTAGTATGTTACATTACCATATTACCCAGTTATCGCAAGCACCACAGAGCTTATATGTTGAAGAGCTGTCCAAAGGTATCTTTGAAGATAACTAACATCAGCAGTAGTGCTAAAGGAAGGGTAAGGGGAGAGTAGTAAGTGTGAATGTCCATAAAATCAAATACCATCAAAAACACACGCTCTCACACAAACAGTTTTACAGTTGCCATGTCTGGAATTAGAACTCCTACCTAAGTGGTATGCTACACGATAGCATTACGCAGTTATCACAAGTGCCACGGAGCTTATAATGCTGGCATTTGGCCAAAGGGTTATTTCAAGGTGACTGACATCAGCAGGCATGCTAAAGTAGGGCAATGGGAGGTGTAGTGAGTGTGAATGGTCTCAAAATCATTCATTTCCATGCACACACACACACACACACAGACACACACACACACACACACACACACACACACACACACACACACACACACACACACACACACAAAGTTTCACAGTTGCCATGTCTGGGATTAGAACTCCTCCCTAACTAGTTTTTGACACTATAGTATTACACACATATCACAAGCATCATGCAGCTTATAGGGCTGGGACTTGGCCAGATGGTTATTTCAAGGTGACTGACATCAGCAAGAGTGCTAACATGGGCAATGGGAAGTGCAGTGTCTGTGAATGGGCCATAAATCATTCCTCTGGAAACACACACACACACACACACACACACACACACACACACACACACACACTCAGTTACACACAACTTTACATTTGACAGGACTGGGTATTCAAATTCTAGATGAATATTGATTTGCACTATCGTGTTACACAGTTATCACAAGCACTACAGACACTATAAGGCCAAGGGCTACCAAAAGGAATGTCTATAGTGATTGACATCAGCACATCATGTGATATTGGCCAATTGGATGTGTGGTGGGTGGGACAGGCCTCATAATGGAAATCTCTCTGTCAGTGTCTGACTCTCTCTTCCCCACATCTCTGTGTGTGTATGTTTTACATATTATAGTGTGTTGGTCTTGGATATGTGTGAGCATTCCTATCCAATGTGTGTGCAAAGCATGAATGGTGTACAATGTGGTGTGTGTACAGACATCTGCGACTGACAGATATGTATAGTCCACTGTGTTGTCAGACATGGGCTTCATTTCTCTAAGTGTAATAGCATGCCCAGTATGACCTTCTGTATTGAGTGTGTGAATCCATTCCAGGTAGGGTTGTACTCCAGTCCAGGGTTTGGTGTTCTACACCTACAGCTAGCAACCTGTTTCTGCAGGATATCTGTAGATAGGTTGACAATATGGAGTCACAATGGGCGACAGTGGGATACTGTAACTATTGCTGCCTGTGCTGCTTCTGTTACATGGTTGGTGTTAGCAGAGATATTCAGACATATGTACTGTTTTACACTGTTATGTATTATGTAATCAACTACTGACAGATATACTTATATGCTCACAGTTATTTCCTGGGAAATACAAGATGAATGAAGCTGTGTCCTGTATTGTGGTCTGCAGCCTACATACTCTTGCACACTCATGCCATTCTGGAGGGGCAGCTGCAGACACTTGCTGATGGGTCTGTGTAAATGATCCAGCACCTTGGTACTACAGTGGCCGAGGATCCCCTTCTTGTACATATATCGAAGTAACAGAATGGCCATATCCTACTGTAGCCATACCTCTCAGCTGTACAGATTTACCCAGGTTACCCAGAGTCAGGGCTCATATATCTGGTCAGTTCCCCTTCACATTGTGGTTTACAAGCAGATCTGTGGCCACCCATTACTGGGTTTGCAGGCAGGGGTAGTATGGGCACACATCAGAGTTTCATACTTCACACACTCCATGACATCCATGCTTCTACACCCCTCACTCTCACTCTGTTATTCTATCCTCTTCCTAACATTATGCGAGCGATATCTGAAAAGTATCCCTATAGTTGGCCCTTCATCCCAGTGGTATTTAGGGGTTGGTCCACAGTTCATGCAGTAGGACATGGTGGACATGCTACTGGGATTTGTCAACATGGCCTTGCATTTGTGTTCTGTTGACTGTGTTATGTTGTTAGTTGGGACCCCATGAGATACCATACATTGGCACTATGGTTGAGGCACAGGCCATTGACAGAGGACTGTAGGCCATTTGGTAGTGATGCAGGCCATCTGTAGCAGGCCAGTGCATTCTGTCACTCCTACATTCCCAGGCTGAGAGCCAGTGGATTTCCCTGGGGTGACAGGGTAAGCGTGCAAGGTATTAATGGTAATAGTTCCTGTCCATATTAATACATTGGTCTGGATGTTGGCAGGGTGCTGCTTACAGTTAGGGACACACCTGCATAGGACACGTCTTTAGCATGCTGCATTCTGTGGGCATTCCCATACAGAAGTGGGGATCATACTGTACTCATTCCCAACAGCAAAGACCTGTGGCTGATGGTGGGGTGAGCTGAGTGCATGTGTGATATAGACGCTACTTGCAGCTAACTCATGCATATACATGGGACAGTCTCTCATTATTTCACAAATGTGGCTTTTGTGGTCTGCCAGTGACTGGCCAGAGTGCATCAGTATTCCATACTACACAGACAACTAATGTGCTGCTAACCTGCATGTACAATTCCAAAGTTGTGTGCAGTTGACAGTTACATTTTATGTACTCTGTCTAGGGTACTTCCACCTGTGTACTATGTGTAAGTCTGGGCCTACATTCATGGCATGTCCATCTTTCAGACGGTGACTGATATTGACATCTGGAGAGAGAGTATGGATGACTACTGACATGGGTATTGCTGAGAAGCATTGTGGTTGGCACTGCAGTTGTCGGAACATAGCCCTGTCATCCACAGTACTGCCCATAGGCCACCGAGACACAACCATCCATGCTTACATGCTGACCACTTCCAGACAATATTGAACACACAACAACCTAACACATGGACCCCTGCATATTGTACACATGCAATAATCTATCCTGTAGATTGGGCCAGCTCGGGTAATCTATGCTCCACTGTTATTACACCTCACACATACATGTTACTGCATTTCTACATAGGATTCTGGGGGGGGGGCACACCTGACGACTTTAAACATTTGCTATGACTGTACTGGTATTTCAGGTACTCTGTTGGCTTCCATTTCATTTTGTATTCTGACCTATCATGCAGACTGGAGGCATATCAGTAGAGTACAGATCTTAGGCTTTATTGGCCTACATTTCAGTTTCAGACTTCTTACCCTTCAGAACTAACATACAACTGTCAGACCTGTTGTAGTCTGTCTGTGTAGGTCTGGAGGGGGGCTGTAAATCATTGCCATCAACCTTATCCCAGCCTTTCTTTATACAAACCAATGAAACAATTAGTAAACCAAAAAACAGTCCACAGCAGGAGTCCAACGTCCGAAAAAAGACCAACAGTTCAATAAGCCTAAACGCTAATTTTATTTGATACAAAAGAGCGTTTTCGCTACTGAAAAACGCAGCTTCCTCAGAGGTTCAATAATCAGTCGTAATGTAAGTAAGTCAATGGTTACAAATTTTAAACTCTAAGTAACAGGAAGTGACAAAACAGTATCAAGAGAAATCATCAAAGCACATACACACAGCGCATGTTCAACACTATTAAAAAGTGTACGTTTTTAAAAAGTATACATTTTTTAAAAAGACACTATAAAGACAACATATCTGGTAAAACAAGGAATCAATGCTTTAAAAGAAACATTCCTTAAAAATTTTTTTGACACAAGGATGGTTAAACCACAAAGTTCTAATAAACCACTAATATTTCCATTATAAAAACAAGTGCGTATGATGTATGATATACACCCCTAATATTTTAATTTTTATTTAAGCCTAATTAAAACAAACACCTCAAAAAGCTGTATTAAAATAATACATAATGATAGGTAGACACTAAAATTAGTAATGAGTTAACCTATCACAAATAACTCCGTAATTTGAGAACTGCAGCTATGTTACAGCTCTCATTTAAACTGGGAGCTCTGAACGCATCCAAAGCAAGTTGCCATTCGAGCTCCCGGTTTTCTAAAATAAGAGATGTTGGACCACCTCTAACGTCTGTCAGAACATGATCAATACCCATAAATGAAAATGTATGCCCAGGATTTTTGTCTATGTGTTTTGCTAAAGCATTATCGTCTTTATTCTTTTTGATTGCATACACATGTTGGTATATTCGTTCACGGACCTTACGGTCCGTTTTTCCAACATAAAAAGCTGGGCAACAATCACAAAGGGCAATATATACAACAGAACGGGTTTGGCAGTTAATTTTATGATGAATCTGGTATTTCCTTTTCCTAATATTGAAAGAGTTACCAGGTTTTATATATTTACAAAAATTACAGGATTCACACTTGAGTGTACCTTTTTGTCTATTGAAAGAGTAATTGTTGGTGTTCCTTTGCAAAATTTCTTTTAAATTACTAGCTCTTTTGTACACTACACTAGGACAAGGACCCAATTTCTCCAGAAGTACTGGTGAATTGGATATGAAGTGCCAATTTTTACATATAATTGACCAAATTGCCTTAGAATTAGTGTTAAATGTTGTAACAAAACTTAAAGCGAACTTATGTTCGATATTTTTTGTTAAAGGCATTACAACATCCTCTATTAAAACTGATTGATCAATCTCTGTTAAAATAGTATCAAGTAACCTAGGAGTGTCAGTTTGGACACTCAGAAAAAGGTTTTTCTGGTTAAGAAGTGGTTTATAAAACCCTTCCGTCCTTTTCTGATTGACTTCTTTTGTAAGCTCGTCAATTAAATTTCCTGGATAACCTCGATTCAAAAATAAATCCCTCAAAAAAGTACATTCTTTACTAAAATCTGAAAGGGTACTACACATCCTACCCGCTCTGACCAGTTGGCCTTTAACTATTGACCGCTTTTGTCTAAAGGGGTGAAGGCTCGAAAAGTGTAAGAAGGAGTTAACATAAGTAGACTTCCTGAAAATAGTTGATGTTAGCACCTTGTTATCAAAGTCTTTGACTAATTTGACATCCAAATAATCAATTTCTTTGGTAGAAAATTTGTATGTAAATTTTAAAAATTGTGTAGTTTCATTAATGACCTGTACAAAGTTTTTTGCAAAAGTGGCATCCTCATCAAAAAGAATGAAGATGTCGTCTAAAAACCTAGTGTAAAATATGACGTTCTTCATCAAGTCAGGGTTGTTTCTTTCAGCCTTTCTTTATGGTCATCTACACCTGCCCTGCTGACTGAGGCTGGTGGTGGGTATGTGTGCCTCACTGACATGCATGTGTGTGTCCTATGGGCACACGTTTGGGCCACTACATATACTGCAGTGGGATTTGTCACCTTGTCTAGTACTGCCTAGTATGCTGACACCAGTATTTGTTATGGATTTCATGCTGCCCATTTAGGTGTCCACTATCTGCTGCCATCCCATTCAGCCACCCAATTCCCTTGCATGCTCACGTCCATACCATAGATACAACTATCAGAACATGCTACTCCATTCAGCAGTTGATAGGAAGAGTGACTTACCTTGTGGCTGTGCCACTATTGAAGATGGTGCTGGAGGGCTGACTATGTTGGATGCACATAGTACACTCCCTATACATGGTAAAGCACAGGTAGTGTCATGTTTGGCATCCCTTTTACTATATGTGCGAGTCATAGAGAGGTGTCATTCCCTGGGTCCCTACCGTGCAGTGTATGTACTATGCGTTGCCTCTTTGCCAAGGCCTGGGCATACTGGGCACGCCTCCTTCTGCCTACATGGGCAGACTCAGGTTGTTCCTTCTCTGAGTCCCGCTGTGCTTGTGATGGCCTTGGCAATGGTGGGGGGCTGTGTGGCCTTACCCCGTGTTGTTCCTGCTGCAGCTGTTTCCACAGGATTATATTGTGCAGCATGGCACATACTATGAACATTTGTGTACATGTAGCTAAAGAGTACTGCAAGACTCCACCGGATATGTCCAGGGTGACTTGAGCATCACAAGCACATGCTCTATTATGATTCTGGTTTTTGCATGTGCCTCATTATGGAGTTCTTGTTCAGGTGTGTTTGCATTTCTGATGGGTATCATCAGCCACAGCTCCAGTGCGTAGCCAGCATCCCCCACTAGGTGGCCATATGGGATGTCCCCACTGGCAAATGACTGGTACAGCTGTGTCATATGTTAGATGTGGGAGTCATGATAGCTTCCAGGGCTGCCAGCACACACATTCAAGATAATGCCCTGGGCATCGCACATGACTTGGTAATTGATGGGGGGAAGGCCTTGCGGTTTATGTAGACCCTACCCTGCTCACCGGGTGGTGCTTTGATGTGTATGTACTTGCAGTCTATAGCACCCACTACCTCAGGGTATTCTGTTATTTGGTGGAAGAGATGCATATTGCTGGTCAAGCCTCACTGGTGTTGAGGAAATATATGTGCTCACTGGCATGTGCTGACATGGCATCCAGTAACTGGTGGACTACCCTGGATGCTGATGCCTGTGAGATCCCCATGAGATCCTCAGTTGCCCTTTGGAAGGTACCTGTGGCTAGTATTCGTAAGCCTACACATACCTTGGTATCCACTGGGATGGGTTCCCCTCTGTTGGTTCTGTGCGTGAGGAGTGGCCAGCACAGCTCAACAATTTGCTATAAAATGTCCCTGTCCACGCTATAGCATTCCTCTATCTCCAGCTCATGTAGCCCGTGGTAGGTTACCCTGGATCTATACATTCTTCTCCTTCTCCTCACTGTGGGTTGGTCGTCAGCATTCACATCCTCACCACCCTCAGCCTCTTGCACATATTGATGTATGAGAGCGACAGCAGCCCCTGACATTTTGTTAGTTTTGTCAGGTAAAATTTCCCCATCTGTGTACACCAGTGGTGTAGAGTTTGTGGGAAAAACCAGACTGGAAGGTGTTTGCATAGTTTATAGTAGTGTGCTAGGCTGTTCCATGTGTAATTGGCTGATTTTGATACATTTCACCTGTCAGCTATGCTAGTTCTCCTTGATTGCCTTCCTACTGCTGTTTTCCCTTCCCATTGCCTTCCTGTTTAAGCCCCGAAGCATGTAGTGCATACCTTGTGCTCAAATGTGAACAGAGCTGCTATTTCCTGTTTTTTTTTGTTTTGTTTAAAACTCGGTGGGCGGTGCACGCACCCATTCACGTAATGTAAACACTGCTAAGCAGCGTCAGACACACCCCCTTCCTTAGCTGTGCTTAGCTAAGGGCAAACACGGGCCACAGAACTCCAATAAGCTTACAGCATGCATGACACTCCCCTTATGAGGTTATCTACCTCTTATACATATACAATGGTGTTGCTGCACCTACACGGTTGGGTGCAAGCTAACACTGAGAGGAAATCTGTGATTCACTATCAGTCCCCTCATTTGCATAAAACAGAATGCTAATTCATAGTTACCACGCTCACACTGAACCTTCCCCCTTAGCAACCACTATTCCCTGGTATTGTTGTCTTATGTATGCCATTGAGTGTTATGGCAAAATGCTGATTTGGGTTTAAAAGCTTATTTCCAACTTTTTTTCTTATTTTCGGGCCGATCCCGTTTGCGCACTGCTGCCCTATGCTTAAATGTCCGAAATTTGCCAAAAAAAAATAAAAGTTCTTTTTTATAATTTTGCAACTATTTCTCATGCCACTGGCCATATATTTGGCCATTGGCATGCCTACTACATTGAATACATGTTTTCTTTAGAGCTGTCATGCCTTCGTTTTGTAATTTGCAAAAATGTATTCGGTTAGTAACTGAATACATTTCTGCAGGTTACACTGTTCCTGCACAGATGCCTGCCTGTTTCCTGGATTGGTAATTCACCTCAATTGCATGGTTTTCACCAGCAAATGAGGTAATTAGTATATAGAAGTGGTGTCCGTGCAGGAATAGTGTAGGAGTGCTTGTGCACATCCCGGAAGCTCATTCCTGGATCGCTTGTCGGCCATATTGCTGTGCGTGCGCGTGTGTGTGTGTGTGTGTGTGTGTGTGTGTGTGTGTGTGTGTGTGTGTGTGTGTGTGTGTGTGTGTGTGTGTGTGTGTGTGTGTGTGTGTGTGTGTGTGTGTGTGTGTGTGTGTGTGTGTGTGTATCTGTGTGTGTATCTGTGTGTGTCTATGCAGTCCAGGTGGAAATGGAAAGTTAAAAAGGGGATATGTAGAGGTTTGGAGATAGATGTGAGATCTTGCCTATTACCAAAAAGCCATGGTGTTGTTTTAGAGGAGTTATAGAATAATTATTGGTAACTGATCCATTGAATAAGGGCATGAAAATAAGTCTGACATTCAAATTGAAGAGAGGCGAGAAAATGGTTGTAGTAGAATAGGATAATGTCAGAAGCATAAAACATGAGAGGATGATAGGGTACATTAAGAGGGAGTTTGCTAATGTAGACAAAAAAAAGGACAGGTGGTACCAGATTAGATCCCCGGGGGGATGACTTTCTGTGGAATACTTGATGGTGAGGCTGATGAACTGAAATTCACTAAGATGTGAGGGTATCCGTCTGTTTTACATGTAATGTAAGATTATTCCAGGGAAGGAGGAAGTGCTAAGTAATAAATGTATCTCTCTAGTGTGTCTTATTTATTTGTTGAGAAAGATTCAGGTCTTTAGTTTGAGTGCTTGTGAAGTAATTTGTTTGTGAAAGTCTAGGAGATCAGGGTGTGTTGGGTCCTTAACAGCACACAATGTTAGACATAAAGCATCACATAGCAGTCCATAAGAGAAAGAGTACAGGGATAGGGATTTAAGTATGTCTTGGTAGCCAAATAGCCAAATATCTATTTTGGTGATTTTATTTAGTTTAGAAACCTTGTGTCTTTCAGCTGTCTGATGCGTTTGAATAGATATATACTAAAAGGGGCTTTATATATGATAACTGGTCTGATCAGGGTAGAATATAGAGAAATTATAATGCTTTTTGACCTGGATGAGGCAGCCATAGTTATTAATTGAGCTTGACAGAAGTATTTTCTAACTACAGTTGCTATGTAGTGGTCAATAAATAGGGAGTTTCCTACAAAAGTATTGAGGTCTCTGATGACTCTATGAGTCTGGAGAGGCATGCTGTCTATATTTTAATCTCCTGTTGAGACTTGTTTACTAAAGGTGACAATAATGCACTTTTTGTGTTTAATTTAAACCTGTTCCTAATAAACCATTTATTTGTATTGTTTAGCCCTTGCTACAGTAACATAATACTGGATGTTGAGCAAATGACAACACATAGCTTGCAGTCACTGGCAAATTTCGATAGCCATATATCTGAGTTAGTAGCTTGGGGATCCAAGAAATAAATGCTGAACACAAGGGATCCCATTAATGAGCCATGAGGAATACCATTTGATACCTTCTTGCTTTCTGATGTGGTACCTAATATTTAACTACTTGGGTTCCATCCTTCAGACAGTTTGCTCTCTCTTTTCAATGTAAAGGATCTACATTTAGGCTTTTAATCATATTTACAGTTCTAAATAGTGTTGAAGGTCTTGCTCAGACCCAGGTATGCTGGCCACTGTCTGCAGCTTAAAATGACTTTCTCAAAGAAGTTTACTAAATTAAGAATATTTGATCTCTCTTTGACAAAATATTTTGTTGCAGGTCCAGAACTTAGGAATTCAGATAAGATATGCTCTATGGTTTGACACATTAGGATTGTTAGGATGCTTTGTCTATGGTCCCTTGGATCTGAGGTAGGGGGCCCTGTAGATCAGAGTGCAAGTGAAGTGTGCTGTATCTTTAAGAAGCATGTCAAGGCTATACATGCATGTATAAATCCCAGACACGTGCACTCCCTAGTGCCATTTTGTAAGAGCAGCCAGATTGAGAGCATGCATGATCACAGTTGTTAGTTTGTATACAGGTTACTTAAGTTAGTCAGTAAACTTCTATAGTGATGTGTTTGTATAAAGTAAAGCTGCTTGAACAGAACATGCATTCCCTACTGCCATTTTGTAAGAGCAGCCAGAGTGAGTGAAAACCATCATATTGTTGTACAAGCTGAATCAAAGGAAGACCCAGAGTGTCTGATGCACAAGTTCAGAGAAATGTGTAACCCCCAGACCAATATTACATTAGAGAGGCATTTGTTTTACACGACAGATCAGAAACCAGGGAAACATTTGCAGCTTATATAACTGGCCTGAGAAACAGAGCTAAGACATTCGGTGACTTAAAAGATGAGTTGATAAAGGACATGCTTGTGTGTGGTATTAACAGTGCTGCAGTGAGAAAGATTTTACTTTGTGACAGTGATTTAATGTTGAGCAAAGCCATAGAGATTTGTCAAATCCATGAGGTGACAGAAAAACACACGAGTATGCTTGCGAGTGACAAGAGCATGAGTTCAGTTGGCTCCAGAGCAAATGTAGATAGCATGCAACACGTGGTGAACAAAAGCAGGCCCAATCACATGGCAGCTACAGGGTTACCAGGGAAGAGACGTGGTTTTCCAGTAAGTTCTAAGAAGGGAACTTGCTCTGGCTCAGTGCAGTACAAGCATGAATCAGCAAAGCCCAAGTCTAACTTTACTGCAAACTGTCACAATTGTGGTGCAACTCATGAGTCTAAAAGAGAGAAGTGCTTAGCATTTCATCAGCAATGTCACAAGTTAAAAAATGGAACCATTTCCAAAAGTTTTGTAAATCAAGTCAGCCTCACACAGTTGTAAATAAAGGTCGCACAAAAAAGCAAGTTGATCAGGTAGAGCCGAAGCAGACAGCTTTCTATGTGGATGGTGTGTCAGTACTTCAGCTAAGGGTTGATTCAATTAATTTATTAAGAAGGATCGAAGTGTTTTGCATTGTCCAGATTAATGGAAGATCCACAGAGCTTAAAGTAGACGCTGGTTCAAAGTGTAATGTTATATCGGCAGACACATTTGCTAAAGTGAGAACTAATGAACAACTCAATGTTGCTAGTAGTGCGAGACTTGTTGCTTATGGAGGTGAAGAAATTCAAACTGAAGGTTCAGTGATGTTTTCATGTTATTTGGCTGAGAACTGTTACAACTTGTTATTCTATGTAGTCTGAAGACCAGTGTAATCTTTACTGGGTCTCAAAGATAGTTTGAGAATGAATATGCTTTCTTTTGCTAAAGAACTTCATCATGTATGCGCATTTGCAAGTTCTAATTTCTCAGAAGCCATTTTCTCAGAGTATGCTGATGTTTTCAATGACAAGTTAGGTGAGCTTCTATTTGTGTATTCCATGAAGTTAGACCCAGAGGTCACCCCAGTAATCAGACCAGCAAGAAGAGTTCCGATAGCTATGCAGGATATAGTTAAGACACAGTTGGATAAAATGGTGCAACCAACTGAATGAGTGTCGTCCATGGTAGCAGCTCACAAAAAAGGCTCAGATGAAATCAGAATATATATTGACCCAAGAGATCTGAACAAAGCATTAAAGAGACGGTATCATCCAATGTGTACCGTCAAAAAGGTTGCAGCTGTAATACCGAATGCCACTGTTTTCTCAGTCTTGGATGCTGAGTTCATTTTGGCAAGTCATGCTTGATCGCAAATCTTCATTTCTAGCTATTTTTGGTACTCTGTTTGGCAGATAGAGATTCCTAAGGATGCCATTTGGAATAAATTCGGCAAGTGAAGTCTTTCAGTGTGCAATGGAGCAAATATTTTGGGTTATCCTTGTGCCATAATAGTAGATGATTTATTGGTTGAAGACAATGGGGAAGCAGAGCATGACAGAAACCTCAAAAAAGTTCTAGACAGAGCACATGAAGTAAACTTGTAGCTTAATCCTCTAAAGTGCAAATTTAGACTTCCAGAAGTTACCTATGTAAGCCATTTGTTTACAAGTGCAGGCTTGAGACCAGACCCGACCAAGCAAGCAGCTATCCTTGAGATGTCAGCACCAGATAATGCACAAGCTCTGCAATGTTTTCTAGGCATGGTCAACTATTTAGGCAAGTTTATACCAGACTTCAGTGAGTTGACAGTACCTTTAAGAGAGCTAATGAGCAGAAATGTTGTATGGTCATGGTTGGAACAGCACCAGAAGGCATTTGAAGTCCTTAAGCAGAAAATTGCCACCCCACCTGCATTAAGATACTATGATGTGAACAAACCAGTTACATTTTCCTGTTATGCTTCACAATTTGGTCTTGGTGCAGTTATACTTCAAGAGGGCAGACCAGTAGCCTGTGCATCTAGAACACTAACTCAAACTGAGATACAGTTTGCTCAGACTGAGAAGGAGCTTTTGGCAATAGTATTTACATGTTCCAAGTGTCATGATTATATTTATGGTTGAGCTATTCAGATTGAAACTGACCATCAGCCTCTCGTTACTATTCTAAAGAAGCCTATTTATTCAGCTCCAGCAAGATTACAAAGAATGATGCTCAAATTGCAGAAGTACAATTTCAAAATGGTCTACATAAAAGGCAAATTGCTCTATCTGGTTGAAACCGTATCCGGATCACCCAGAAATATGACAGAACAACTTTACGCAGTGAATTTTGACTTTGATGTGATGTCAGTGTGTAATTTTTCTACCACTAGACTTGATGAGTTGAGAGATCATACTCAGACTGATCCAATTTTGCAGAAGCTCAATCACTGCATAAATGTTGGATGGCCATCAAAACAATCTAGTGTACCACCTGAAGTGAAAACCTATTTTCCTTACAGAGATGAATTGTTGATGGAAGATGGCATTATTTTCAAAGGTCCTAAGATTGTTGGTTCTGCTTCCTTATAACAAGAGTATATTCAGATTTTGCATCATGCTCACCAAAGTTCCGCATTCACTAAGAGAAGAGCGAGAGAATTAATATTTTGGCTTTCATTACCAAAAGACATCGATAAAGTACTTACTTCTTGTTCAGTATTCAATAGTACTAGAGTGCATTTGCAAAGAGAACAACTTCAGCTAAGTCCAGTTCCTGAATCACCGTGGTCAACAGTTGCAGCTGATATCTTTGAGTGGAACAATCAACATTACTTAGTTTTGGTAGACTCTTATTCAAATTGGTTTGAAATTGATCTACTACCTAATCTAACTTCCACTGCTGTTATTACTAAGCTGAAATGTCATTTCTCAGTTCATGATTGTCCACACAAAGTTCTTTCTGACAAGAGTACTCAACTTACTAGCCAGTTGTTTCAGAAATTTGCGAAAGAATGGGACTTTGTACATGTCACAAGTAGTCCTGAATATCCTCAGTCAAATGATCTAGCTGAATGTGCAGTGCAAAGTGCAAAGCAACTACTTGAAAGGGCAAAGCATGACAATACAGATTTGTTCATGAATTTGCTTAATCTCAGAACCATACCTCGTGATGATATTCTTGGCTCACCTGCTCAAAGACTACTTTCAAGGCAAATTAGCCCCCAGATTCTGTATGCCTTGCACAGCATGCAGGATCACTGCAGGAGCTCCAGCAGGCAATATGTCTGCTGTGTGATCCAGGAACAGCCTGCAGGGGCATGCATGAGTGTTCCTGCACCAGTCCTGCATGGACTAAGCTCCTGTATGCAAATAACCCCATTTGCAGGAGAAATCCATGCAAATGAGGTGAATTTGCAATCCAGGAAGCTTGCAACCGGCCGTGCAGGACTAGTGCAATCTGCAGAAATGTATTCGGTTAGTAACTGAGTGCATTTCTGCAAAATCCAAAACAGAGCTCTGACAGCTCCAAATAAAGGCTGCATATCAGTTAGGAAGCATGCCAATGGCCAAGCATAAGGCCATTGGCATTGCAAACAGCCAAAAAAAAAATAAATAAACTTTTATTTTTTTTTTAGCTGATCTCGGCTGTTTAACATAGGGCAGCCAGCAAATGGGATCGGGAGGAAAATAACAAAATAAACCTAAAATAAGCATTCTAACTAAAATCACTATTCTGCCATGCAAGTCAATGGCAGGCAGAAGACAACATGGCCAGTGAGTAGTGGCTGCTAAGGGGGGAGGCTCAGTGTGAGACATGTAACTATGCATTAGCAGGCAATCCTATGCAAATGAGGGGAATGATAGTGAATCCCAGTTTTCCCCAGCATGCTAATCAGGTCCCAACAGTGTAAGAGTAGGAATAGCTTGGTGCAAGCCTAGGAGTTAGCTGACATCATGGGTGTGTGTGTCAGGCATACTGTAAGCGGACTGGAGCCCTGTGGCTCAGGTTTGCTTCTAGCTAAGAACAGTTACGCAAGGGGGTGTGTCTGACACTGCCTATCACTCTGTACATTGTCTAAGCGGATGTGCGCACCATGCACCAGGTTTTAAAGGTTAAAAAAAAAAGTTAAAGCAGGAAATAGCAGCTCTGTGCACATTTGAGCACTCTGTTTGCGCGGTGCGCCCCTGGTCTTAAACAGGAAGGCAATGGGAAGGGAAAATAGCAGTAGGAAGGTAGTCTAGGAGAACTAGCATAGCTGGCAGGTGAAATGTATCAGAATCAGTCAATTACACAGGCAGCAGACCAGTTCAGCCCAGAACACTACTATAAACTATGCAAACACCTTCCCCTCTGGTTTTTCGCACACTCTACTCCAGCGGAGAACTTTTAACACTCATAACAGCAAAATGATAGGGGCTGCAATAGCTATCATACAACAACTTGTGGAAGAAGCTGAGGGTGGTGAGGATGTGAATGTTGTCAATCAACCCACAGTGAGGAGAAGAGTGTACAGACTCAGGGTAACCTACCAGAAGCTACATGAGCTGGAGATAGTGGAACGCTATACGGTGGACAGGGACCTCCTGCAGCAAATTGTTGAGCTGTGCTGGCCATGCCTCACGCACAGAACTAACAGAGGGGAACCCATGCCAGTGGATACCAAGGTATGTATAGGCCTAAGAATACTAGCTACAGGTACCTTCCAAAGGCCAACTGGGGATATTATGGGGATCTCACAGGCATCAGCATCCAGGGTACTCCACCAGTTCCTGGATGCCATGTCAGCACATGTTGGTGAGCATGTATATTTCACCAACACCCGTGAGCCCTGGAAGCTATCACAATTCCCACATCTGGCATCTGACACAGCTGTACCAGAGATATGGCAGTGGGGACATCCCTCATGGTCACCTAATGGGTGGTGCGGATACGCACTGGAGCCATGGCTGATGACACCCATCAGAAATGCACACACACCCGAACAAGAACTCCATAATGAGGCACACGCACACACCAGAATTACAGTAGAGCTTGTGTTTAAGATGCTCAAGTCACGGTTCTGGTGCCTGGACACATCCGGTGAAGCCTTGCAGTACTCACCAGCTACATGTACCCAAATTGTCCTCGTATGTGCCATGCTACACAATATGATCTTGTGGAAACAGCTGCAGCAGGAACAGCATGGGGCAGGGCCTCACAGCCCCCCACCATTGTCAATGCCTGCACAGGCACAGAGTGACTCAGAGGAACAACCTGAGCCTGCCCCAGTAGGCAGAAAGAGGCATGCCCAGTATGCCCTGGCCTTGGCAAAGAGGCAACGCATAGCACATACACTGACACAGGAGGGACCCAGGGAATAACACCTCTCTCTGACTCTCATATACAGTAAAAGGGATGCCAAACATTACACTACCTGTACTCAACCATGTGCAGGGAGTGTACTATGTGCATCTGACATAGGCAGCCCTGCAGCACCACCTTCAATACTGGGACACCCACAAGGTAAGTGACTCACACATGCCAGTCAGGGGGGTTCACATACCCAACAACAGTCACAGCCAGCAGGATAGGTGTAAACAAACACAAACAAAGGCTGTGCTATGGCCTCTGAATGATGCCTATGGGTAACCCCCCCAGGCCTATACAGCCAATCTACAGCAGGTCAGGCAGTGGGGCATTAGTTCTGAAAGGTAGGAAGTCAGAAACTAATATGTAGGTAAATCAAAGCTAAGATCTGTAGTACACTGGTATGCCTCTAGTCAGCATGATAGGTAAGAATACAGAATAAAGTACCTGACATACCAGTACAGTCATAGCAAATGTGTACAAGTGTCAGGTGTGCCCCCTATCCTACATAGTAATGTAATAACAGTCAGGTGTGCCCCCCCCAATCCTGTGTAGAAATGTAGAAATAGTCAGGTGTGCCCCCATCCTACATAGAAATGAAGCAACTGTCAGGTGTGCCCCCCCAAATCCTGTGTAAAAATGTAGACATAGTTAGGTGTGCCCCCCCATCCTATGTAGAAATGTAGTAACAGTCAATGCCAAATGATTGACAGATACCCTGCAGAAACAGTATGCTACCTGTAGGTGTACAACACAAATGTCAGCACTGCAGTACAAACTACCTGGACTCACACACATTCAGTACAGACGGGCATACTGGGCATGCTCACACACTTAGAGAAATGAAGGCAATGTCAGTCAACAGCATACTGAAAGGTCATACTGGGCATGCTCACACACTTAAACACATTAAGGCCATGTCTGCAAACACCAGTGGACCAGACCTATCTGGCAGTCACAGATGTTAGTGCAGACACTCCTCAGTATGCACCACACATGCTTTGCACACTCAGTGGATAGGAATACAGACATATATCTAAGGACAATACACTATAATAAGCCAAAGGTAGACGTACATAGATGTGTGGAAGAGGATGACTGTGATAAGGAGCCATCCATGCCTGTCCCACCCAGCACACAGCCAAAGGGCCACAACCATATGAGGTTCAGATGTTACTCACTGTAGATACTAGCCAATGGTATTTGTCAGCATTACAGACTATGTGGTGCACGTGCTAGCTGTGCAACATGACTGTACAAGGAAGTAGCCATCTAGCAGCTGTATACGCATACCTGTGAAATATGACCCTGGGTGTGCCCACATGTGGTGTGTAAACCTCTAGATGAATGGGTTATTGCCCATGCACACACTGCCCCCCATAGCCCTACTATGACAAGTCTGTTTAGGTCATCCACTGTGAAATACACCTTTGGGAGAGTTGTAGCCCAGTAATCTCCATGGCGCGTCCTATAATGCGTACTGCTGTAGTGTGATAAACTAGTTAGGTAGGAGTTCCAATACCAGACATGGCAACTGTGTGCGTGTTAGTGTGTGTGTGTGTGTGTGAGTGTGTGAGTGTGTGAGTGTGTGTGTGTGTGTGTGTGTGTGTGTGTGTGTGTGTGTGTGTGTGTGTGTGTCTATGTAGAGAGCAATGCTTTTTAGGGTAGTCACACTCCCTACAATTCAAATGCTCTACTTTGGCAAGGCTGCTGATGTCATCCACCTAGAACTACACCTCTGGAAAGGTTGTAGCCCAGTAATCTCTGTAGCGTGTCCTATAACTGCATATTGCTGTAGTGTGATAAATTAGTTAGGTAGGAGATCTAATCCCAGACTTGGCAAGTGTGTGTGTGTGTGTGTGTGTGTGTGTGTGTGTGTGTGTGTGTGTGTGTGTGTGTGTCTGTGTCTGTCTGACTCTGTGTAGAAAGCACTGCTTTTTAGGGTAGTCACACTCCCTACAATTCAAATGCTCTACTTTGGCAAGGCTGCTGATGTCATCCACCTAGAAATACACCTCTGGGAAGGTTGTAGACCAGTAATCTCCATAACATGTCCTATAACTGTGTACTGCTGTAGTGCGATAGAATAGTTAGGTAGGAGTTCTACTCTCAGATTTGGCAATTTTGTGTGTTGTGTGTGTGTGTGTGTGTGTGTGTGTGTGTGTGTGTGTGTGTGTGTGTGTGTGTGTGTGTGTATAGAGCAGTGCATTCTAGGCTAGTCACATTCAATACAATTCAAATGCCCTACTTTGGCAATCCTGCTGATGTCATTCACTGTGGAGTACACTTTTGGGGAAGGGGCACTCCAGTAATCTCTGTGGCGCGTCCTATAACAGCATGCTGTAGTGTGATATAGACCTCTGGTAGGGGTTCTATCTCCACACATGGCAGTTGTGGATGTTTTGTGTGTGTGTCGATGTTTGTGTAAGGAACAATGCATTTTAGGCTAGTCACACTCACTACAATTCAAATGCCCTACTTTGGCAGTCCTGCTGATGCCATTCACTGTGAAATACACCTTTGGGGAAGGGGCACTCCAGTAATCTCTGTGATGCATCCTATAACAGCATCATGCTGTAGTGTGATATAGACCTCTGGTAGGGGTTCTATCCCCACACATGGCAGTTGTGGATGTTTTGTGTGTGTGTCTATGTTTGTGTAGGGAGCAATGCATTTTAGGCTAGTCACACTCACTACAATTCAAATACCTTACTTTGGCAATCCTGCTGATGTCATTCACTGTGAAATACACCTTTGGGGAAAGAGAAGTCCAGTAATCTCCATGGCATGTCCTATAACGGCGTAGTGCTATAGTGTAATGTACTAGTTTGGTAGGAGTTCTAATCCCAGACATGACGTGTGTGTGTGCGTCTGTGTTTGTCATTCGTATCCTGTGTGGCAGTGGTTATGTGTGTGTAACAACTGGACTCAATGTGGAGTGGGTTTTGCAAACTTCTTATATGGTGGGCCAAGTATATGTCACAATGTCCACCGTACAGGGATAACAGATGTGAAATAGCCAAGAGGCTGGGGTGCAAATTCATACCCCTAAATGTGACATCAATGCCAGCTTAACAATGTTAGCAACCCTTGTATTACCCAGGGTGCACTCTCAACCCATGTCTCATACACACACACACACATTTGCCTAGGCAACAGCCGAACAGCCGCTATGTTGGTAGTACTCTGCATATTGCCCAGTGATAGTAACCATGGTATGATTGCAGTGGGCTACAGAGGGCATGGCACCCTGTTCATCAGTCCAATAGGCATATACATTCCGACAGTGCACCTCCCCCATGTTCCCCACTGGACACCTGCAACACCTGTGGTGCCATCAAATGTGACCCACAAAGGGCATAACATGTCTGAAACACAAGCCCTGTATGGACAGATGCCACTGACACCAGGGAATACTGGTATTATGCTATCAATGTAGGTGCAGGACCAACCTGCTGTCCATGAACAGTTCCTGCCACATAAGGCCAGGAATGGCACATCTGATGATATTGATCTGTGTACACAACATGGGCCAGACACCCCAGGTACAGCTCCACATGTCACTGTACATGTATATGGGAGGTGTGCACATCCCAGACTCTGTCCATATCATGGACAAAAGAGCACATACATGGCAAGCAATGCACAGCATTGGCCACACGCAATAGTCACCCAGATGACTGGATGGTGAATACAATACCCACCTGTGTGGGCATCTCCAGACACTACACCCCTGAGCCACAATGCAGACCATTGTCATGTGGCCTGATGCCAAGGTATACCCACCTAGCACTGTCAACTACAATGGACCAGTGAAGCAGTGCACAAATGTATGTCAGTACTGGCACCCTGTGTCTGTGTGTGTGTGGTGTATGATGCGTATGACCACATTCACACTCTCTACAACCTAATTGGCATACTGAAGCATGCTGTCTGATGTCAGACACCTCCACATACTCTTTGCATTTATAACCTCCATATGACCCCTGTGGTGCATGTGATACCTGCACAGTATTCTGTTGTGGCAATCCCACTAGTGATGAGTTGTATTCCTGGCCCTACCAAGTGTGGCAATGTGTGTGCATCCCTGTGAGGGTGTGGCTGTGTTGACGCTGACACCTGTTCATGCTGGCAGGCATGTGTACTACACCAACCACATAGCTACCTTTTCCCTGTTGCAGATGCCACTCACCATCACATATATATTCTGATGGCTCCCCAACATGTAACCTATTTGGCGCATCCAGTAACTGCATGGACATGTGATAGCACTTCATAGTTGTCGGGGGTTTGATACCCTGTACTGGTAAGTGTGTGACACAAACATGCATACGTTTTACTCTCCCACCCCTCCCTGGCGTTTTTGTGCCTCTGTCTGCCTCTTTTACTCCCTCTCTGGTGGATGTGGAGACATACAGCTGCTTTGCTTAGGCAGCAGCATGTGTATTTTAAGTGATGCTCAGGATCAGCTGATGGTCTGTGCACGAATTGCAGCCCTCCTCTAGCTGATTGCATGTGGAATAGCTGTGGTAACATTCCCATAGCTAGTTGCATGGAAACACACACCAGTATCTCGGAACATCATGTTGGTGTTGGGCCTTTCATTCACTGTGAGCAGGAACGCGATCTATTGTTTGGCAAACAGCATCTCAGATGGATTGGGGTTTACCTCTAACAACATACACTGTGCAAACAGGCCAACACACAGGAGGGGGATGTGCCTGACCAGACTTCAGACTGTAAGTGCTGCTATACTGTATTTAGAGTAATGTTAGTTTAACAGGGTGTGTGTGAATATGGCTGTCCTACATGTTTACATACCAGCCATGTCAGTGCTATGTTTATGGGCGAACGCCCATCTGTAGGGCCATCTGCAGACCGGCCAGTCTGTGGTGCATTTTGTTTTAGGTGTTACCCACAGAACACCTATCTGTGAACTGCAGAAGGTAGTGTGAGGATTGCAGTCTGTAGATGGTGACAGCCGTGAGAGTTACTGACTTCATATCTCTCATAGGACGTATGGTGTAACAAACCCTGTTTCAGCAGTAAATGTATAAGGTTATCACAGCAACATGTCAATATTGGCCCTGTGTATGTGCCTCCAGCCACAACCCTGACAACCTTTGTACATATGTCATGCAGTAAGGGGTGCATATGTACTGTACACCATAATTACTGACATCATATCTGATAACAAGCCAGTGAGATATCAGACAGCTACACATATAATGTAAAGTAGGGGTTATATTTGATGACATAACCTGGACATTCTGTAGTTGTGTGTACAGTACTGAGGTCTGTGTACTTATGGTGATTGTCGGCAGTGTGGGTATTGTTAATATGTACCTTGGCCTGGGTACAGACTGTGGTAGATGTCATTGTCCTTGGTCCTGTTCTATCAGATGTTACATGCTGCTCCACTGTATGTAACCCTATTGGCTTACATGTTTGTAGGGCCACACATGCACATGTCCCATACCACAGACAGGCAGCAGACCACACTGTGTAGTGGCCCAGTATATGTGTGGTGAGTGTGTGGGTGGCACATATGAGGTTGGTGTTGAACAGATAGTCTGTATACTGTAATAATACACTAGCATGCCATATGTAGCTGTGACTGTGTTCACATTGTTTGTGGTGATGCACTTACACACAGGTGTATGTCACTCTGTGTTGTGGCATGCCTGTAGAGCCTGCTATCTATGTGCAGGTACATGTGCATTCCCCCATAGGAAATGTAGGCCAGTGTTGAGCCGGTCTGCCTGTAACCTGCACAGTGCTTTGTTACATGCCTAGTAGATTAGTGTACTTACCCAGTGAGATGTAATGTCCAGTTACTTGCCAGATATACTGCGGCTAGGCCACTATAACAGTCATGTATGTCAGACAGAGCAGTGGGATGCTGTACAGATGTATGTCAATATCTAGTGGGTGGTATGTGGCAATGGCACCCCCTTTCCAGCAGTTATTATGTGGCAGGACAGACAGGGATGTGTGAATGCATAACCTATGGGAGCAAATGTGTACCAATAGTTACATGTTATACCCGTCTACATGGCTGCTAACATCCACATTTCAGGACTGGTCCACATGTCTTGCACCAAGGGGTTATGTGTATACCTCTGGACTGTCCAGAGTGTGTCAGACTTTCAACATATATTGGCCATTATCTCTGCTGTAGTCCACAGGAGCATTACATGCTAGCAGTGGTACTGTACTATGATGTCCTTAAGATGTCTGTCAGTAGCCAAAGGCACAGATGTTAAAAACAGATGTGACCTCCCACACACACCATGTCTGTGAAGACAATCCCTATTACAGTAAAAATACTCTACAAGTATACCTGCTATATATACCTGACATCCCCTTGCACTACGAAGTTGGGTCTACAGGGGCTAAAGTAGGGCTACACTCCATGTTCAGGACATATGGTGATGATATATGTACATATACTTATCCAGATATCTGTAAAGACATACAGATATATATATCAATATACATAGATAGATATGTATATGTACATAGATATACAAATAAACACCCAGATATATACATATACAGAGCAATATATGTCTACACATATACGGATAGAGCTACATATGCACATATACGTATGGATATCTACATATATTTTGACAGTAGTAGGTATATCAGAATAGATATGTATGCACATATAGTTATTGATATCTACATATATACCATCATAACTAGGCATATCTGTACACATAGGATGTGCATACATATATAGTTATATATACATGTATCTATATATATATATATATATATATATATATATATATATATATTTATATATATATATATATATATATATATATACATATACGTATATCTATATATACATATATACCTATGGGAAAGCTACAGAATCCTGAAAGCCCACAGTGCTGAAGACCATCAGGGGTGAGCTGCCTTAAGGTATATAGATGTATATTAGCATACATTCCACCTTAGTTAAATGCAGGCCTACTGCCACCTGCCATACAGACTGTTCTGTTTGTCAGTGTGCTTCTGATGGTGTCAGTTGTGCATTGTTATGTAATAGTTACATACCATTGTGTCAACTGAGGTCTTTACCCCGCTAGGAATTGTCTACAGATAGAGGCTGCTGTACTATACATCTGCATTACTTACTGTTGATTGTTTGGTATCCTGTGGCCCAGTCTGTCTTTACTATTGTACTACTTGATGGCCTTGGCCTGGACAACAACATTTGTTGACTTTTCCAGACTACTGTATAAGTATAACTTTTTCACAGTTGCATTACTCAGTTTATATGGATGTCTGTGTCTAAACATGGCATATACAACTGTAATAGTACACAAATAAAGCCTTTCCATATATGCACACCTGTGTGTGGTGTGATATCCTTTGAGATCTCTGTGGGTATATGTTTCAGGCAATGAATGACATTTGTATGGGTGGCTCATACAATCTCCAGTTGGTAAGGTGGTAACCATAGGAATAGTGGCTGTTCCATAGCATGTGCACGTACTACATATGTAACTTACTGTACATATCTCTGCGTGTGTATGTGTAGTTACATACATATATATATATATATATATATATATATATATATGTATGTATATCTGTATCTGCATATATGTGTCTGTGTATATGTATCCCAGGGCTGCCCATGTCGTGTCAGGTCCTGGTTATGGGATCTGCAACACTTGGTAGTGTATTGCAGGGTGGACATGTTTGGCTGTGGGGGGGTACACCTATTCATGCAAGACGTATATTGTTTGGGGCCTCTCAACCCCATTAACGGTGCATGTGGACATATATGTTTTCGTTATTTTCCCATTGTTATTTACAGATGTATGTTCATATATACCTATATATACATATATATATATATATTTTTTTTTTTATATATATATATATATATATATATATATATATATCTGCTTACATATATATAACTATGTTTGTATATACCTACATAGATATATATCTGCTTACATATATGTAACTTACTGTGTATATTTAGAAATATAGGTGCAGACATATATATCTATAGATGTAGGCATTTGCATGTATATATGTTCATATATATTTCTATATGTATGTATATGTATATATATATATATATATATATATATATATATATATATATATATATGTTGTATCTGTTTAGATATTGATATATTTACATACACACATCTAAATGTTGGAATACATTCTCTGCACTGTTGAATGACTGGGATGGATGATATATTTTTGAAACATCAAGGCTATGTATATCTGACATGGCTTAGTGGTAAATCACTTTGGCTGTGGAATGCAGGGTCCTGGGTTCAAGACTTGCAGATGCTGTTTATTTTTTTGTTGGGCAGACCATGGGCCATTGGATACAGAGTGATTAAGGCACTTTAAAGCAGTTGTAAGCGGGTTTGCGCAGGTTTGCCTTCTATCCAGGTTTCAGGGTGATTTTTATAACAGTCGCATTGAGAATATATACTCCAATGTCTCTCTATATGAAATGAGATTAGGCAGACTAAACAGAAGAAAATGCAAAGGGATTTTAATGACTTTCAACTTGGCAATGTGTTTGTATGGCCTAAGAGAACGAACGAGCATATGTCTGAACATAATAACTTGAATCAACAGAGAGCTGATAGAGCGACGTTGGAACAATCTGATCCAGAACAGTTAGTTCTGCCTAAATCCTCTAATGTCAGTAATATAGGTTCATAGGTTCATAGGTTCATACTAGGCTATCTGCCCAAGGGCATTTATAAGCCTAGCCCATAGTTATTTGGCTTTCGCCACCCCTTTAGTTTGAATAAAACTATGCCTATTATTTTGCTGTGCCTCTGTCAAGCAGTGACACTGAAGTAATCCCTGGGGTATATCTGCGATCCCCCATCCATTGGTCAAGATTCCTCTTGAACAAGGCCAGCGAGGTGCTCTGCCTCACATGTACCGGGATTTTGTTCCACAGCATAGGGAGTCTCTGGGTGATGAATCTGTCCCTCCAGCACGTTCTATTAATAACCGTGTCAAGGTTTAAGTCTCCGCCCTTGTGGTTCTGAGGGATCTAGATTTTTGAGGTGAAGCATATTCATCAAATCAGGGTTTGACATGGCCTTATATGTCAGGCACAGGTCACCTCTGAGCAAGCGGTATGAGACTGAATAGAGCTGGAGTTCTTTCAGTTGGGCAGCATAAGACATATTTTTGAGACCCTTTATCCTTTTGGTGAGGAACTTTTGGGGCCTTTCCAACTGCTGCAGGTGTCGGGTCAGATACATTCCGAATGGGGCATTGTACTCAATCATAGGTCTAATGAGTGATGAGTACAGGGGATGATGACCTCCCTTGATCTAGATGTGAATCCCTTCATGATCAGGTGGGCAATGTAGAAGGTTTTCCTAACTACTTTAGCAACATGAGTGTCAAACGAAAGGCTACTGTCAACCTGGGTCCCCAGATCCCTGATGACTTCTTCTGTGCTCAGTGGATTGCCACCTATATGGTAGCTAGGGGTAACCTTGTTTTCCCGAAGGTATGACTATGCATTTCTTGGCATTTAACTTTAGGCCATGGCTCTGGCACCAGTTATCCGTTTCTGTGAGGCCCTTCTGAAGGATATCTGTGTCAGATGTGTTTTCGACTATGGCCAGTTTGCAGTCATCTGCAAACTTTGTCAGCCATAACCCTCCTGTGTTTGCTTGTACTTCAGAAAAGTAGATGCCGAACAAGAGTGGACCCAGGACTGAGCCCTGTGGGACACCACTTGTGACAGGCTTTGAGTCTGACATGGCTCCAGCAACTCTGACCCTGTGGGTTCTGTCACTTAGCCAGTTTGCAACCCATCTTGTGATGTATGGGTTTACATTCAAGCTGATGAGTTTTTCGATGATACCTGAGTGGGGTATTGTGTCGAAGGCCTTTGCCAGGTCAAGGTAGGCTGTATGGACTGCCTTTCCCTCATCAATAGCCTTGGTGACTGTCTCGAAAAAGTCAACCAAGTTTAAAAGGCATGATCTGCCTTTGACAAAGCCAAACTGGGTTGGATCCAAAGTCTGCAAGTTCCCTTTGTCTTTATTTATGAGTTCCATTATGATCCTCTCCATGGCTTTGCAGATAAGGCTTGTCAAGCTAATGGGATGGTAATTTCCAGGGTCGGTGGAGGCACCGCCCTTGTGAAGTGGGACCACAGTTGCCGTGCGCCACTCCTTGGGTACGTATCCTGAGGTGAGGCTAAGATTAAACAGCTGTCCTAACTGCGGGTTTAATTCCTCATTGAGTTCGTGGAGCACACAGCCGGGGACACCATCCGGTCCCATGGATGCTGTGTTTTTTGCTTTGGAGAGAGCAGTTCTCACCTGGGCGTTGGAGATGTTTCGGGGGCTACAATCCTCTGGTATAGATATCTCTCCTTTTGGGGGCAGTTTGCACTGAACCTGTCAGCCAGTATGCTGGCAATGTGTGTAGGTTCAGTAATCTTCACATCATTTTGAACTAATTCTGAGCATATCTGGGAGTTTCCTCCTAGGTTTCTAACATAGCTAAAGAAGGCCTTATGATTGTCTTTTGAGTCCTTGGCGATTTTCTCTCAAAATTTGCCTTGGATGATTTTATGAGAGCTCTTAGTTTTTACTTATAATGATCAAAGGTGTCTTACCTTTCAAGGATTTTGCTCTATCTTGTAGTAGCTTCCTCCTTTTGTTGTAGAGCTTGTTTATGGCTGGGGTCCACCAGACTGGGCGCTTGCCTTTGGTACAAAGAGTCTTAGTTTTGTTTGGGATTGCCTGATCCATGCAGTCCTGTAGGTGCTGGTAGAAGGCATTTGTAAGTGATTCAGCGGTTTGAGTAATGTTTACCACTGGCTCAGGGGCCTTAAAGGAGACCACACTAATTTTTAGAAGTGTGAAGTCGGCTTTTGAGAAGTTTTTCACTGTGGTCTTTTTATTTCAGGTGGGGCGGGATGAGGACCTCCAGCGAGATTAGTTTATGATCTGATCTCACCAGTGAGGGGTATACTTCGGTGTTGAACATTGTGATCCCATGTTCGTGATGATGAGATCAAGTATGTTTTCTCCTCTTGTGGGGATGGTGACTAGCTGTTCCATGGCATTTGAGTTTATGAACTCCAGGAACCTTTGGGCTAGAGTGTTTGGGCTTGAGTAGTGTTCCCAGTCTATATTAGGGTAGTTGAAGTCACCTAGTATGATGGTGTTTGGAGATACATTTATCCCCTCCATTGTTTTCAGGAAGGCCATGTGAGGTTCCTGAGTTTGAGAGGGTGGCCTGTAACATGCTACAAATTGCAGAGCAGTCTTGCCTTTGGTTAATTGCACCTGGATGGTCTCCGATGCATCGTGCGTTGCTACCAACCTTGAGGTGTGGGTGTCCTTTATGAATATGGACACCCCCCCTCCTTTCTTGGTGTTGTCCGGATTTTGGGGCCGGAATGCATGATATGAGGTGAAACCTGATAGTGCTGGGGTGCTCTCAGGAGCCTTGAACCAGGTTTCTGTCACAGCACAGACATCGATGTTCTCCATACTGAGAAGGGCCTCGAGCGTGCATCTTGAGATTGAGACTTCTGGCATTGAGCAGCATTACCCTTAGTTTTTACTTTTTGTGTTCTAGGGTGGTAGGTTTAGAATTTGAGCCTTGCCTAAAAAGGCACTATGGGGTGGCAAGAGCCTTTGCCAATATCCGGAAGCCTAGGGTGACAGGTGCAAGCCGTCCCTTGCGAAGCAGCGTGGCTTGTCCAGCATGTCATCCCAGGCAGACAGACATTGGATCCCCTTTGAATGACACCAGAATTTAAGCCAATTATTAAAGCTGATCATCTTATCACTGTATTGTGGCATCATTCTAGGTGAAGGTAGGATACTGCTCAAGGTCAGGGTCATACCTGCCTGGGCTACATAATCAGAGAGCTCCTCAATGTCTCTTTTCATGTAGTCCAAGGAGGTGCGTCTCAGGTCGTTGACACCAGCATGGACAATGACTGAGTCGTACTTGTACCTGCTGTTGAGAGACCTGAGTGCTTGTGTTATGTGGCGGATTCTAGCCCGACAGGCAGCTTACTGTGACCTTCTCCTTACTCAGTCTGGTGGCGGGACGTCAGTGTGTCTGACTATGGAGTCACCTATGACAAGTATGTTTGGTGTTGTATTTGGCCTTAAGGGCAGTGACTGCTTTGCACACTGATTTTGTTGTTTATGTGTTGTTTGTGTGGTGTATTGAGTTTGCAGTTGCTTGGGTGTCTGCTTTGGAGGCCTCTGCTGTTTAGGTAAATTTTTACTCATAGCCTCCGAGTATGTCTTAGTGTGTTTATGTGTTTGATTCAGTGGTGTGGTTGAGTTATGTGAGACTGGTATTGTGGTGTGTGTAGTTGCCTTCTCCTCCTGCCTGGTCTTGCCAGTCCTGAGTTGAGAGAGCTCAGCCTCCAGTCTGGCTAAATAGCTGCATCTCTCACAAGTGTTAGTGTTACGTGGGAGGAGGAGAGGGTTGTCCGTGTACATGAGGCAATTGTAACATTGTCTCAGAATTCCCAGATTCACCAACTGGGCAGGAGAGGATGCCAGCATCTGACCCTTCGACATGCTAGAAAGAATTATGAGTTGGTATGAGACAGAAAAGTAGTGGGCTTAGCAGGGAAGTGGGCACTCCTGGGGGGTTTTGCTAGTGAGAGATTTGTATAATATAGGAGTGCTTGACCTGCAAAGAGAATGCTTATAAGACAAGGGATATGCTTATAAGACAAGTGCTGAGCTTTTTGAGAAGAAAAAGCTATTTGGAACAAGTGCTGCACTTTTTAGTGCTTATGCTTGACACAACTGGTACTTTGGTAGGCTCGTGTAATGAATTAGGGTCACCTTCAATCAACAACTCCCTGATAGTGAATGGAACTGAAGGAGTACACCTCCGCCCAATCAATTAGGGCTGAAACCATCTAATGGTAACCTGCACAGCTAGTAGCCAGACCTAAACAGTCTGTACTGATCACTATGGAAAATTGTTTACCCCTTCCTGTGCAACAGAAGTGAATGCAGTACACACGCTCGACCAGCAGAGGGAGACAGAAGAGGAAAATCTTGATGGAACGAATGCCAATACAACGGAAGATGCGACAATGAACAGTTTAATAGTGAATTTGTCTGAACATTGTTTAAATGTACATGAACACTCTGATCTAGACAAGGGATTAACATTTATTCCAGCAATGCCAGCTAAAGTAAGTGACATTCTGGTGGATTTGAGGTTGTTTGCCAGGAAACTGGCATTAAAACATTTATTTGGTGATTCACAAGTACAACAGACTACTGTATGTAGGAGGCCTAGTGCCTTCTTGCCTGTTATACCTGCACATATAGAACTTTTTGTTCAAGCCTGTGAACAAGAATTGCTTGTGACTCTAAATGAACCACATAGTGATAATTTTTATAATCTAAATATCAATTAATGCAAAGCGCTTGATGATTTAATGAACAATGGAAGTTTGGTCGTTAGACTCTCTGATAAAGGGGGCACTATTGTGCTGTTGAACAAATGTGATTATATGGAAGCTATGTTTACTTTATTAAATGACAGAGAGACTTATTATTTAATAGATTGGTCCAGAATTAAAGCAATTGTTAAATATGTGAATGATTGTGTATATGAACTTTTGATGAATAGAGCTATTGATGAGACTTTATATAAGTTCTTTTATGTGCTTCACCCAATGGTACCAATTATAAAAGGGCTACCTAAGATTCACAAGTCCAGAGTTAATCCACCAATGAAACCCATAGTTGCTTGGGGGGCTGGGTGACTGAACCCCTCTCGATGTTTGTAGAGGGGCAACTGAACCCTATAGTTCGATCCATTGGTACCATATTGAAAGATACTACACATTTCCTACATGATATAGATGGATTTTTTTTGCCAACATGACACAGCTTATTTTTTAATGGTCATGATGGATGTTAAGAACTTATTCACCTGCATACCCAATGAATAAGGGATGGAGGCTGTGAGACAGGTTTTGAGCACTAGTGACTGTCAATCAAACTGTGATATAAATTTCATTTGTACACTGTTAGATTTGATTCTAAACAATATATTTTTATTTGAAGAGCAGTTATATCTACAGAGATGGGGGGTAGCCATGGGCACCCCTTGTGCAAATTTGTACGCAAATCTCGTCATGCATTTCTGGGAAACACAAAATTTAAATGGGAATCCCATTCATGAATGCATTAAACTATATAGACGTTTCATTGACGATATTTTTATCATAAGGGATGGAGATGTTACATCCCTTTACACATATACTGAGTATTTGGAATCGACTACTGACTTTCTATGGTTTATGGCTACATATTCATATACACATGTAGAATTTTTGTATGTATCCTTGATCAGGAACCCCCTAGGGGGGATCATTACTACTCTATATAGGAAGCCTTGTTGGCGTAACAGCCTCCTAAGTAGAGATAGTATGCACCCTGGATATGTATTCTCTAGTATAGTCAAAAGTCAATTTACAAAGGTTTCTAGGATTTGTAATAGAGCAATTGATACCCAATTTGAATTTGACAAACTAGAAAAATTTTTTCTAGATAGAGGGTACAACAGTACCAATTTTAGACAGATCAGGGATACTGTCCAGGGAGTGTACTATGAACAGAATATGTATGGATTGAATGTACTGCCATTTACCTGTGGCCATAACCAAGTGAGAACTGTAGATATATCTAAGGGTAAGACTGATGGGAATGTTGTCATCAATAGAAGTAATAGAATGAGAAAGCAGACTTCCTTTGTGACAAACATTACCAGTAACAACAGGGTAGTGAAAAATGTTATTCAGAAACACTGGTCTATTTTGACGTTAAACAGTAAGACCAGTAGTATAGTTGGGGATTCGCCGATTTTTACATATCGGAATACAAGTAATCTTAAACAGATGCTATGTAATGAAAGAAGGCCAATGGAACAACGAGAACAATGGATAGGGACCTATCCATGTAGCAATTACAGTGTCTGTCAGGTTATAGTTAAAGAACAAACATACAGACACCCTACGCTAGCCTTTGTATTTCTACCAAGGTTTTATGCTGACTGCACCACTACACAGCTAGTTTATCTGGCTACATGTGACTTATGTCCATGTTTTTATGTGGGGAAAACCACACAACGGCTTAGGTATAGAGTGTATAAACACTTGTCAGACATGAGGAAGGGTGACATCAAGAATGTGTTGGCCAAGCATCAATTAGAGTCCCCAAATCATCATTTTTCTTTCAGGGTCTTACCACGAGTATATCATAGTAAGATGGGTGGAGACTGTAATAACTTTCTGGAGCAAGTGGAACTAAAATGGATACTTAGGATGCAAGCACATAGGCACCCAGGGCTAAACTGTCAGGTGAATATTAAACCCATTTTAGATGGGCGGAAGCTGAAGGTACATAAACACAATCAATAGATTTTTAGCGTTGACTATGATGTCATTTTGCAACCAATTTTATGTGTTTTGATTGGCCATGATGTATTTTAAATATGTTATTGGTTTTAAAAGATTTTGTAAGGATCAGAAGAAGCAATTTTGCAAAAGTGCTTGTCCTGTTTGTCTATTAAACGTTTTATATAACTGAAGATCTTGCCTTGGTTGTCCGGTTGGTGTTGTTTTGCATGAAGATTTGGTTTTACCTCCTGGACATTCAGTACACATTGGTGACTCTTTTTTTCGTATATTCTCTACTGTATGCAGTACTTGCCTTGAACAATACAGGTTTTATACAGGCAATTAATTTACTACTAATTTTAGTTTTATTTCCTATGACAGTAAATGCATGAGTATTACTGACCTGCCTGGCATCGCAACCTCGCCAGGCAACTGATGTGGGCCTCCTGGTTTGCAGCCTGCTCCAATGGAGCTGTATGGGACATAAGAGGAATATTTAGCCATACCTATCCATGATATACTTGAGCTGGCAAGTATTACATACATACTGGGGTGATACTTACACAATGCCAGAACATCCCCTGCCACTCTAGCCTCTTGGAGCCACTCCTCCAAGAGGTCCCCCTTACGCTGCTTCAGGTCGGCATAGTGGTGCCTGACCTGCTCACCAGTTTGGGGTATGCCAGTGGCACTGGTGAGGTCACAGGCAAGACGGTCCCAGGCCTCCACCTTATATTGTGAGCCCTGGTACTAGCCCTGCACCAATCTCTAATCATGGTCTTTGACAAAGAGTCCTGCCATGACCTTGTACTCCTGGATGCACCAGCACTGCGCCTGAAAGCGCACACCTTCTCCCCTTACTGCCATAGTGCCTGCAAGGGGAAGCTACAACCAGTTATGAGATGTATTCACGCCTCTTGGGTTTAAGTAGGGCTGATTTCATGCACTTTTCCATGATTGGCCAGTTTTAAAAAGGCTAAGCTATGGGCAAACCTGCTTACCTAAGGTTGGCATTGTTTAAAGGGGTATACCACTAGCACAATGAGTTAGCTGGTCTACACATTGCTTACAACTCCTATGCCGGCCTGTGCAATGCTTAGCATTGCTTACATTAGACTTTGCATTATATTTCCTTTTTGGCATTGATTTCTTATTCATTACATCTTATATATCTGCCTGTTATCCATGATTAATGTGTACGTACACTCTATAGGGTCCTTGTGTTTTATTGGGGTCTTCAACACTCTATTACAATAACACCTCACTTCTGGGCTTACTGCTGTACTCCAGTTCACATATTTATGTTATGTAGTGGGTTATAGAACATATGACTGTATACTGATTCCTTTCACAGGTTCAGTTTGGTTTTACTATGGTGAGAACTTGTTTGCTGATACCGCATTCTTCTGTACTTTTGTGATGGCTTGGTGTTTAACTATTGTGACTATGGTGTATAGGGTCTTGGGTTCGAGACCTGCATGGCTGTTTATTTTGTTGATGGGCAGAACAAGGGCTGTTGGATACAAAGTGACTAAGGCACTTTTGAGCAGTTGTAAGCGGGTTTGCGTGGGTTTGTGCGAAGGTAAGCACTGCTAACCTGCCATTACATCTGCTTGCAGAGAGTTAGCTTTAGAACTGCTTACCCAGTGTAGGCATTGCTAACCTCTGCGCAAACGGGCTTAAGCCCACTTAGTAGTGCTTAAATATCCTTACTACTGCTTATTTGTGCTTAAACCTGCTTACTAGTGCCTTATTCATTATGACACTGACACCTCACATGTGCATTTACTGCAGTTCTGCAGTTCATAAAAATATGTTATTTAGTGGGTTATGCAACATAAATATTACTCATAATATGCTTTGCCATGGAAAATGGAATCTGTTGCAGTGGGACTCGAACCGGGTGTGCCTGCTCGTAAGGTGACTGCTCTGCCCACTACACTATGCTGCTTCATTTGCATATATCTTTCTTGTTATCCTCTTCAGCCATTTAAGCTGCATTAACCTTAGCTAAGCAATGGGCACACCCATGCACCTACCATTAGCTTTAATGGGATTTAAAAAAAAAGGGTTTGTTCATTTTATTTATGTATACTGCTGCTGTTGTACACAAGGGGGACTGTTGGTTTGGATATGTGGACACCTATGAGCGGTCTCGCTCATTTCTTACCCCTTTCTGCTGTTCTTCATTGCAGGGGCATGTATATTCTGAGGGCTGTGCTCTCAGACATGCCCCCTGCACTCTTACATGCTCCGTATAAGACTAGGAGCTTAGGCAGCGTGTCTCATTACTATGCATGGCGCGCTGCCATCCTGCTCCTAAACAGCTGCCTCCATGCAGGACTAAGCTAGTCCTGCACAGAGGAATAGTAAATCTGGGGGAAGAACTATGCTACTCATTACTTCAAGTTGATTGCAACCTAAACCTAAGAATAATAAAACCATCAAGGCTCATTTGTTTAAGAAGCGTAATATCCAAAAATCTAGTTATGACAGATTGAGCAGATTACTTCATTTGCTGAGGGAAGGAGAGATGGTACGAATCCAGACAATGAAAGGTTTTGATAGAATTGGACAGATTACAGGCATCTGTGTCGAGCCAAGATCCTACTTGGTAGATTCCAAAGATGTAGAGTATAGGAAGAACCATAAACATACTCTCTTCCAGGAGTGTAATTGTTGCCAAATACTGTTTCTCCCCTCCTCGTCAAGTACGACTGATGCTAAGGGCACTTCTCCCAGCTTTCCAAGCCCCATATCCTCCAGTGTTTCCCTCAATTCAGCTGCTCCATAGCTCTAGCTCTAACATTATGTAATGCCGAGCTTTAAAGTGCTCAATCTTTTGCCAGCCATACTGCTTACCTGATTGTTTTTTCTGTTCTTGCATGCATATTCCTCCGGTACAACCCACCTGTACTGTTTACCCCTCCACTGTACCTTCAGAAACCCATTCCACTACTCCATAGCTTTTAAAAAGGGCTAGCACCGTTTTTAAAATCCGCTTAGCAGCCCATCATACTCTTGGCTTTCTCGGGTGAGTCTATGTACATTATCTGACTATATATTGTAATAGAACACAGCAACTGTTTATCGTTGTATCGTGTACTTTAAGCTAGTGTAATGCCATTCTGAGCAGTAAAAGTGGATGGCGTGATATCTTGCTACAGGGAAACGAGTAGCCTTCCAAGTACTCAAGGGCATATCTAGTTATGTTATTAATTAATTAATTGATTGATTTGATTGATTGATTGTTTGATTGATTGATTTTACATTTGTTTACTGGGGAGGTCCGACTGGACAGAGCTGCCCGTTTTCAGTGGAGGCCCAGGGAGAAATGCTCCAGAGCAATTGCTAACATAGTATACGTAAGATATTGACATGAGTATTGTGGTTTACACATTCAGTTATAAAAATATAGCAGATAATAACATGTAATTGCATAAGATATTTACATAAGCATAGTGGTTTAGGCATACAATTAAAAGTATAGCAGGTAGTAACATATGATGGTTGTTCATACAGTATGTTTAGCAGAGATAATCTTGAAGATGTACTGAAGATAAGACAAGAAAGGAAAAACTAAAAAAGGAGGAGAATGCAGACAAGTTCATATGAGGTACATTGACATTTTAAGGGAAAGCTTTTCAACTTGGTCTAGGGGAGAGTTAGTGGGTATAGATGGGACAGAGGGGAGTAGGCAGCAGTAAGTTGGTAAGTAACGTGTGATAATATATAGTGCATCTGTGGGAGTTTTAAAGAGGAGGTTGGATAGTGGGTAGGGGAAAGGAGTCGGCATATGTCAGCCAGGTGCTAGGCAGTTACATGTAATGTGTGATAATATATAGTGCATCTGTGGGAGTCTTAAAGAGGAGGTTGGATAGTGGGTAGGGGAAAGGAGTTAGAATATGTCAGCCAGGTGCTAGGCAGTTACATGTAATGTGTGATAATATATAGTGCACCTGTGGGAGTTTTAAAGAGGAGGTTGGATAGTGGGTAGGGGAAAGGAGTTAGAATATGTCAGCTAGGTGCTAGGCAGTTACAAGTAACGTGTGATAATATATAGTGCACCTGTGGGAGTTTTAAAGAGGAGGTTGGATAGTAGGTAGGGGAAAGGAGTTAGAATATGTCAGCCAGGTGCTAGGCAGTTACAAGTAATGTGTGATAATATATAGTGCACCTGTGGGAGTTTTAAAGAGGAGGTTGGATAGTGGGTAGGGGAAAGGAGTTAGAATATGTTAGCCAGGTGCTAGGCAGTTGCAAGTCCAGGAGTTGTTTAGGTGGGAAATACGCTGTTTTTTGAAGATGGTTTTGTTAGGTTGTACCCTGATTTGTAGTGGTAGGGAGTTCCAAGTCTTGGCAATGTTGCTAGAATACAGGGAGTCACCAGAGCTGTAATGGCTTTAGGAGATTGTGATTAGTGCCTTGTTAGTAGATCTAAGTTCTCAGTTATTGA
Organism: Protopterus annectens; assembly: GCF_019279795.1. Classification (NCBI taxonomy): domain Eukaryota; kingdom Metazoa; phylum Chordata; order Ceratodontiformes; family Protopteridae; genus Protopterus; species Protopterus annectens. The sequence goes on along the minus strand of NC_056737.1, from coordinate 1,985,260,320 downwards.
AGTAGCGGGTGATCAGGTCTTGTAAGGCTGGAGTTTGTCATGTTGGTACAGTATTTGGTGAGCTAGAAGAAGTTGGTTTAGAGTGAAGGTGTGAGGGAGTTCCAGCTAGGAAAGCTGTTCTAGGGCCTGACAGTGGTGGATGTGGTAGGAGGAGTTTGTGGCAAATTTTGCTATTTTGTTGTAGCATACTGATAGCTTGTTTAAATCGCTCTTGTTTATATTAATTAGGACAGGCAAAGCATACAGTAAGGTAGAGAGAAAATGGGTATGAGCTAGGGTAACTATACAAGCTGGTTAGGAAGTTTTTATATCTGTAAAGAGTACCTAGTTTTTATAGGTTCATAGGTTGGTACTAGGCTATCGACCCTAAGGCCTATGCAAGCCTAGCCATAACAATTCCCTGGAAATTTCTTCCCACAATATTTACTTCTCTGGGCCACTGTCTAGCAGGGCGACTGACATGATCCCCGGGGTGAATTTCCTATCTCCCATCCAATCATCAAGGTTCCTTTTGAAGAGGGCCAATGAGGCGCTCTGCTTGACATGTATGGGCAGTCTATTCCAGAGTATGGAGAGTCTCTGGGTCAGGAACCTATCCCTCCAGCATGTTTTGTTCATTGTGATAATAAGGTTTAGATCCCTGGAGCCTGTGGCTCTGAGGGACTGGGATTTCTTTAAGTGGATAATGTCCAACAGCTCAGGGTTTGACATGGCCTAGTATGTTTAGCAGCGATCGCCTCTGAGTAGATGATATGCCACAGAGTATAGCTGGAGTTTTTTTTAGACGGTCAGCGTATGGCATCTGCTTTAGGCCTGTGATTCTTTTAGTAAGGTATTTCTGTGGCCTTTCCAGCTGTTGCAGATGTCTTGTGAGGTACATACCAAATGGGACATTATACTCTATAATGGGTCTAATGAGGGATGAGTACAGTGGGACAATGACCTCCTTTTTTCTGAATGAAAAGCCGTTAGTGATGAGGTGTGCCACATAGAAGGATTTCCTGACTGTTGTGGCGATGTGGTTATCGAAAGTGAGACCACTGTCCACTTGTGTCCCTAAGGCTCTCATCACACTTTCGATGTTTAGTGTCCTGCCACCTATGTGGTAGTTCATGGGTACATGTTTTTTTCCAAAGGGGATAACCATACATTTCTTGGCATTAAGCTTGAGCCCATGGCTCTAGCACTAGGCATCTGTTTCTGTAAGGCCCTTTTGTAGAATATCACATCATTTGGGGATTCAATAATGGCTCCCAGTTTGCAGTCATCTGCAAACTTTGTTAGCCAGAGTCCCTTAGTGTTGGCCTGTACTTCAGAGAAGTAGATGCCAAACAAGAGTGGTCCCAGGACTGAACCCTGAGGTACTCCACTTGTCACTTGTCTGGAGCTGGATTTGGAGTCGGCTACTTTTACAGTCTGGGTTCTGTCAGTAAGCCAGTTGACAACCCATCGAGTGACGTAGGGATTTATGCCCAGCTTAGTAAGTTTATCTATGATTCCAGAGTGGGGGATGGTGTCAAAGGCCTTGGCGAGGTCCAGATAGGCTGTGTGGACTGCCTTACCCTCGTCCACAGCTCTGGAGACCGATTCGAAGAAGTCAGTCAGATTCAGGAGACAAGATAGGCCCTTCACAAACCCAAACTGGGTGGGGTCCAGTGTTTGAAGGTTGCCAATGTCTTTGTTTATAAGTTCCATGATAATGCATTCCATGCCCTTGCAGATCAGGCTTGTCAAACTGATGGGACGGTAGTTCCCGGGATCCAAGGCGGATCCTCCCTTGTGGAGCGGGATAACTGTAGCTGTGCGCCACTCAGTGGGCACGAAGCCTGAGGTGAGGCTATGATTAAACATGACACTTAGGTGGGGTGCCAGTTCATTTTGTAGTTCATATAGTACACAGCCCGGGATGTCATCTGGTCCCATGGATGCTGTATTCTTAGCTTTGGAGAGTGCTGTTTCTACCTGTGTGGCTGTGATTATCGGAATTTGGCAATCTTTTGGTATTGAGATGGGCCCTTTAGGGGGTGAAGTTGGCACTAAATCTATCTGCCAGGATATTGGCAATATCCTTGGGATCAGTATATTTAATGCCATTCTGTTGTAGCTCAGCAGATCTGAGCATTGCCATTTAGATTCTTGACATAACTATAGAATGCCTTGTGGTTGTCTTTGGCAATTTTATTTTCGTAACTAGCTTTTGAGGACTTTATGAGGGATTTCAGCTTCTTACTGAGGCTGGTGAGGGAGTTTTTTTGCATCCTGGGATTTTCCTCTTTTCTGCAACAGTTTCTTCCTTCTGTTGTATAGTTTGTTTATAGCAGGGGACCGCCAGATTGGCTTCCTTTTTTTGGAGAAGAGCATCTTGGTTCTATTTGGGATGGCACGATTCATGCACGAGTGGATGTGCTTGTACAGTGCCTTAGTGTAGGATTCTGCAGTCGAACTTCCAGATCCCGTCTGCGTGGGTGTTATTTTTGGTTATTGTGTAAGCTATGTGTTTGTCAAATTTCATATTATTGTCAATAAGGACCCCTAATAATTTGGCTTGTGTGATGGGGAAGATAGGGGTATTATCTGATGCAGAAATAGAGAATGGAAATAAGTATGAAGGATAATGAAACAGAGAGTTATTGTTAAAACTTGCAACTGAAGAGAACAACCATAGTATGTAACTGCTTATTTGCGCTGATGTAGTTAGCTGTAATATTTACTTGGCTGACTGGTTTCTCTTTTTCACATTGCTTGTTGTCTCCCTAACATGTACTCACAGCAGCCAAGCCAACTCAGTTCAGTACTGGAGTCTGTGTACTGCTTTGGATATTAGGATTTACTGTGTGCTTGATTGTTTACATACACTTACATTCTATGCCAAACAGCAATATTATTCAAGCTTGCTAGATATGCTGCACTGCTTTGGTTGTTAGCATTCTTGCTTGTTTAACTAACTACTCATTTAATGCTGTACTGTAGTACTATGTAATCCTGACAGACATGCTGCAATTCGTTTCTGTTGTTAACCATTACAATTTATGGCAGCTCACATACAACCATTGTGTAATTACATCCATATCTAACCTAGTTCTCTACTGCCCCGTACGTATCTATTTCGCTTTCTTTTTTCACCCTAGCTCTTCAGCCATCACCCGACCTTCACTGTGCCCATCTTAAGCCTGCACTCATGGTGGTCAGTCTCATCCCATCTAGTGCCACGCATTTTAACAAGTGGCTCTCCCAGAGTTAAAGGGAGAAAACAATGTATGTATCTTTGCCACTCTGCCTTTACAATTAGTATTACGAACTGCTCTCTTCCAGGGGTGTAATTATTGCCAAAAACTGTTCCTCCCCTGCTTGTCAAGTATGACTGCTGCTAAGGGCACTTCTCCCAGTTTTCCAAGCCCCATATCCTCCCATTTTTCCCTCATTTCGGCTGTTAAATAGCTGTAGCTTCACTCTAACATTATGTAACACTGAGCTTTAAAGTGCTCAAACAATTGCCAGCCATACTGCTTACCTGATTGTTTTTTCATAGGTTCATAGGTTGGTACTACGCTATTGGCCCTAGGGCCTATACAAGCCTAGCCATAACAATTCCCTGGATATTTCTTCCCACAATATTTACTTCCCTGGACCCCTGTCTAGCAGGGCAACTGACATGATCCCCGGGGTAAATTTCCTATCTCCAATCCAGTCATCAAGGTTCCTTTTGAAGAAGGCCAAGGAGGCGCTCTGCTTGACATGTATGGGCAGTCCATTCCAGAGTATGGGGAATCTCGGGGTCAGGAACCTATCCCTCCAGCATGTTTTGTTCATTGTGATGACAAGGTTTAGATCCCTGGAACATGTGGCTCTGAGGGATTGGGATTTTTTTAAGTGGAGCATGTCCAACAGCTCAGGGTTTGACATGGCCTTGTATGTTGAGCAGAGATCGCCTCTGAGTAGATGATATGCCACAGAGTATAGCTGGAGTTTTTTTAGGCGGTCAGCTTATGGCATCTGCTTTAGGCCTGTGATTCTTTTAGTAAGGTATTTCTGCAGCCTTTCCAGCTGTTGCAGATATCTTGTGAGGTACATACCAAATGGGGCATTATACTCTATAACGGCTCTAATGAGGGATGAGTACAGTGGGACAATGACCTCCTTTTTTCTGGATAAAAAGCCCTTAGTAATGAGGTGTGCCACATAGAAGGATTTCCTGACTGTTGTGGCGATGTGTTTATCGAAGGTGAGACCACTGTCCACCTGTGTCCCTAAGTCTGTCATCACACTTTTGGTGTTTAGTGTAGTGCCACCTATGTGGTAATTCATGGGTACATGTTTTTTCCCAAAGGGGTTAACTATACATTTCTTGGCATTAAGCTTGAGCCCATGGCTCTGGTACCAAGCATCTGTTTCTGCAAGGCCCTTTTGTAGAATATCCACATCATTTGGGGATTCAGTAATGGCTCCCAGTTTGCAGTCATCTGCAAAGTTTGTTAGCCAGAGTCCCTTAGTGTGGGCCTGTACTTCAGAGAAGTAGATGCCAAACAAGAGCGGTCCCAGGACTGAGCCCTGAGGTACTCCACTTGTCACTTGTCTGGAGCTGGATATAGAGTCGGCTACTTCTACAGTCTGGGTTCTGTCAGTAAGCCAGTTGGCAGCCCATCAAGTGACGTAGGGATTGATACCCAGCTTAGTAAGTTTATCTATGATTCCAAAGTGGGGGATGGTGTCGAAGGCCTTGGCTAGATTCAGATAGGCTTTGTGGACTGCCTTACCCTCGTCCACAGCTCTGGAGACTGATTCAAAGAAGTCATTCAGGTTCAGGAGACAAGATTGGCCCTTCACGAACCCAAACTGGGTGGAGTCCAGTGTTTGAAGGTTGCCAATGTCTTTGTTTATAAGTTCCATGATAATGCGTTCCATGCCCTTGCAGATCAGGCTCAACAGATGGATGGGATGGTAGTTCCTGGGATCCAAGGTGGATTCCCCCCTTGTGGAGTGGGATAACTGTAGCTGTGCGCCACTCAGTGGGTACGAAGCCTCAGGTGAGGCTATGATTAAACATGACACTTAGGTGAGGTGCCAGTTCATTTTGTAGTTCATGTAGTACACAGCCCGGGATGTCATCTGGTCCCATGGATGCTGTATTCTTAGCTTTGGAGAGTGTGGTTTCTACCTGTGTGGCCATGATTACTGGAATTTGGCAATCTTTTGGTATTGAGATGGGCCCTTTAAGGGGTGAGGGAGGGTGAAGTTGGTACTAAATTGATCTGCCAGGACATTGGCAATATCCTTGTGATCAGTATATTTAATGCCATTCTGTTTTAGCTCAGAGCAGATCTGAGCATTGCCATTTAGATTCTTGACATAACTATAGAATGCCTTGTGGTTGTCTTTGGAATCTGGCAATTTTATTTTCGTAACTAGCTTTTGAGGATATTATGAGGGATCTCAGCTTCTTACTGAGGCTGATAAGGTTCTGCAAGTAGCAAACAACGACCACAGTATCCAAAAAGTTCTTTAATAAAATCTCTGACGTCTCGGCCAAAGCCTTCAAGGAGAATAAAATTGTATACAAGCATCCACATTTTATAACAAACTAATAACTCAATTAAACAATTAAGCAATTAATTAAGCAACACTCTCCAATTGAACTCAGCATTGAGCCCACAAGGAGACATAGTTTTATACTTTAAAATAAGCAGAGCTTCTTTTTGCAGTAACACAGTTTTAACATCCTGCTGACAATACATTATTGGCTTAACTTGTTCTAAAATAGTGGCTTTTAAACCTTCACTATTTTTGTTATGACATTCTAAAAAATGCAAAGCTACAGGGCTTTCAATATTACCATTCTTAATGTCCCTTATATGCTCTAACAATCTCAGTTTAAAGGCCCTTTTTGTTTCTCCTATGTAATACATATTACATGGACAACATAGAGCATAAATAACCCCTACTGACTTACAACAAAACTGCTTAACAGGAGTAAACTTAACATTATTAATAAATGGAAAACATGATGTAATATATTTGCAACCTTTGCAATTTCCACAAGGGAAAGTGCCAACTTGGCATGGTTCTTTATATAATGAAGGTGGAGGCAAAATAAATTTACTTTTAACCAAAAAATTTTTTATATTTCTTCCTCTCCGATAGGAAAATTGTAAATTAACATTCAGCCACTGTTCAACATTTTTGCAAGAAAGTAAAAAAGACCAAAATTGTTTTACTATATCAAGAAATTGAGAAGTAAAACAACCATAAGTGGTTACAAAATACATATTTTCCTTACAGTTATTATTACCATTATATTGAGCCACATTTTTGCAGGAAAGTAACTATTTACACCATCAAAAACTTAACTCTTTTAACTAATTTATCAAAACATCTGTTTAAAATATCTTTGTTATATCCCCTACTCAAGAAAGATTCCACCAAAGTATTCATTTCTTGCTGAAAAATGTCAGGTCTTCCACATAATCTATATGCGTAACATTTCCCCATATGGTAAGGCATCCAACGATGAGGAGGATGACCACTAGTTCCATGTAAATAAAATTAGTACCCTCAAATTTTCTATTGATCGAAGTAATAATTTTAGTACCATTAGAAATATCGAGAATAGCATCCAAAAATGGGACAATAAGTCCCATTTTTAGACCATCAAAACTCATAGAGAATCTATTATGATTAATATCTTTAACAAATGCTTTAATGTCACTTTCATCAGCATCCACCAAGAATATTAGATCATCCACGAACCTATAATAAGATATTACATGGGTCTGAAAAAATCTATGCTTGTATATTGTTTCTAGTTCAAATAAACCCATAAATAAATTAGCATACATGGGGCAAAGGAAGCCCCCATGGCTGTACTCCTGTAACTGATGATACAAAATCTCATTAAACTCAAAAAATTATGAGTCAAACAAAATGAAGTAACTCTATAATAAATGCTGTGACCGGATTGTCACCCAAAAAGTATCTAACAGCCTCAATGCCAAAAGGGTGTTTAATGTTGGTATAGAGGCTTTTAACATCAATAGTAAACCACGTCATCCTAGCATTTATTTTCACCCCTTTCATCTTATTCAGAAAATCAAAAACATCACAAATATATGATGGCAATTTGTATACAAAAGGAGCTAGAAATTGATGTAGAAAAATACCCAAATTATGCAAAAAATACAAAGAACCAGAAACAATAGGCCTCCCGGGGGGCCTAGACAGATTTTTATGTATTTTGGGTAGGCAATAAAAGAGAGCCATTTTTGAACCTTCTATCTGTTTCTCATGTGTCTTCAGCGTCGGAAGGGGGATATACATCTTACGAAGACGGAGAATATGAAACGGAGTTTCCAGTATTACCAGCGGCCCAACAAAGGGAGAACTTTCGCTCTACATTTCGTGGAGAGGCCGCCACCTCTTTTCATCATCAACAGGGACAGAAACGGACATGGGACCAATCTTCCTTTCCAGGTGGACAACGTTTTGGACATGGGGGATACAAGAGGGGTAGAAAATGAACATGTATCGAATAATTTAAGGTATTGTAATACTGCAGATTATGTTATTAATTTATCTGGTTATGATTTTAACTGTGTTGAAATGTCTTTACTTAATAGGGGTTTGAAATTTATCCCCACAGTTATTAATCCCCTTCATGAACTTAAAAAAGATATGTATGTGTTTGGCAGGAAATTACATTTGAAACATTTCTTTAGTAACTGTTCGACGTCTTTAAATTCTGCTGATACATTCGATGATAGTAGTTCTGGTGATAGTTATTTTTCTTGTTTTTCAGATGAAGCTATTAATGCATATTGCCAGCTAGACACTACTAAGATACCTACCACTAGTAATTTTACTCCTGGCTATTTAAATAATGACATATGTCAGTTTGTTAGTTTAGTTAATTTTTTTACTGAACTCAGTTATGAAAAATTTATGAGTAATAAAACTAATGTTGATTATAACTTGCAATGGAATGAGTGGCAAGCTTTAGTTAGGCTCAGTAAAAGAACTGACATAATTTTCAAACCTTCTGATAAAGGTAATAAGCTTGTTGTTTTGAATTCTGCTGATTACTTTTCTATGTGTATGGAACATTTAAATGACAGTAACACTTATAAAGTTATATCTGTAGATGTTTATTTCAAATCAGTTCAGGAATATTTAGATTTGTTAAATAAAGGGGTGAGGCTAGGTTATTTTAGTTCCACTGATGTTAAAAAGAAATTTCAGATAGAAGGTTCAAAAATGGCTCTCTTTTATTGCCTACCCAAAATACATAAAAATCTGTCTAGGCCCCCCGGGAGGCCTATTGTTTCTGGTTCTTTGTATTTTTTGCATAATTTGGGTATTTTTCTACATCAATTTCTAGCTCCTTTTGTATACAAATTGCCATCATATATTTGTGATGTTTTTGATTTTCTGAATAAGATGAAAGGGGTGAAAATAAATGCTAGGATGACGTGGTTTACTATTGATGTTAAAAGCCTCTATACCAACATTAAACACCCTTTTGGCATTGAGGCTGTTAGATACTTTTTGGGTGACAATCCGGTCACAGCATTTATTATAGAGTTACTTCATTTTGTTTGACTCATAATTTTTTGAGTTTAATGAGATTTTGTATCATCAGTTACAGGGTACAGCCATGGGGGCTTCCTTTGCCCCATGTATGCTAATTTATTTATGGGTTTATTTGAACTAGAAACAATATACAAGCATAGATTTTTCAGACCCATGTAATATCTTATTATAGGTTCGTGGATGATCTAATATTCTTGGTGGATGCTGATGAAAGTGACATTAAAGCATTTGTTAAAGATATTAATCATAATAGATTCTCTATGAGTTTTGATGGTCTAAAAATGGGACTTATTGTCCCATTTTGGATGCTATTCTCGATATTTCTAATGGTACTAAAATTATTACTTGATCAATAGAAAATTTGAGGGTACTAATTTTTATTTACATGGAACTAGTGGTCATCCTCCTCATACGTTGGATGCCTTACCATATGGGGAAATGTTACGTACATATAGATTATGTGGAAGACCTGACATTTTTCAGCAAGAAATGAATACTTTGGTGGAATCTTTCTTGAGTAGGGGATATAACAAAGATATTTTAAACAGATGTTTTGATAAATTAGTTAAAAGAGTTAAGTTTTTGATGGTGTAAATAGTTACTTTCCCTGCAAAAATGTGGCTCAATATAATGGTAATAATAACTGTAAGGAAAATATGTATTTTGTAACCACTTATGGTTGTTTTACTTCTCAATTTCTTGATATAGTAAAACAATTTTGGTCTTTTTTACTTTCTTGCAAAAATGTTGAACAGTGGCTGAATGTTAATTTACAATTTTCCTATCGGAGAGGTAGAAATATAAAAAATTTTTTGGTTAAAAGTAAATTTATTTTGCCTCCACCTTCATTATATAAAGAACCATGCCAAGTTGGCACTTTCCCTTGTGGAAATTGCAAAGGTTGCAAATATATTACATCATGTTTTCCATTTATTAATAATGTTAAGTTTACTCCTGTTAAGCAGTTTTGTTGTAAGTCAGTAGGGGTTATTTATGTTCTATGTTGTCCATGTAATATGTATTACATAGGAGAAACAAAAAGGGCCTTTAAACTGAGATTGTTAGAGCATATAAGGGACATTAAGAATGGTAATATTGAAAGCCCTGTAGCTTTGCATTTTTTAGAATGTCATAACAAAAATAGTGAAGGTTTAAAAGCCACTATTTTAGAACAAGTTAAGCCAATAATGTATTGTCAGCAAGATGTTAAAACTGTGTTACTGCAAAAAGAAGCTCTGCTTATTTTAAAGTATAAAACTATGTCTCCTTGTGGGCTCAATGCTGAGTTCAATTGGAGAGTGTTGCTTAATTAATTGCTTAATTGTTTAATTGAGTTATTAGTTTGTTATAAAATGTGGATGCTTGTATACAATTTTATTCTCCTTGAAGGCTTTGGCCGAGACGTCAGAGATTTTATTAAAGAACTTTTTGGATACTGTGGTCGTTGTTTGCTACTTGCTGCTTGCTACTTGGTGCCTCTTCGTTGTTTTTGATAAGGTTCTGCATCCTGGGATTTTCCTCTTTTTTGAAACAGTTCTGTTCTATAGTTTGTTTATGGCAGGGGACCACCAGATTGGCTTCCTTTTTTTGGAGGAGAGCATCTTGGTTCTATTTGGGATGGCACGATTCATGCACGAGTGGATGTGCTCGTACAGTGCCTTAGTGTAGGATTCAGCAGTCGAACTTTCAGATCCCGTCTGCGTGGGTGCCATGAAGTTTATCACTTCTGACTTGAGTATCATGAAGTTGGCCTTGAAGAAGCTTTTTATGGAGGTTTCCTTACTGGGGGTGGGGTGGGGGTGGGATGTGGACGTCGAGGGTGATTTGCTTATTGTCAGACCTGACCAATGAGGGGGTGACCACTTGTGTGGAGCATCTATCTCCCATGTTGGTAATGACCAGGGTATTGGAGCCTTTGTGGGACAATGGATTAGTTGATCCAGGGCGTTGGAATTTATGAATTCCAAGAACCGTTGGGAAAAGGTGTTGGTACCCGAGTAGTTTTCCCAGTTAATGGCAGGGTAGTTGAAATCATTCAGTATTAGGGTGTTTGGTTGTATCTTAATATTTTCCAGTATGTTTAGAAAGGTGTAGTGAAAATCTTAGTGCATGGTGGGGGATCTGTAGCAAGCTACAATTTGGGTTGCAGTCTTACCTAGTGTTAGTTGCACCCAGAGAATTTCAGATGCATTGTGTTAGGCAACTTGCCTGGAGGTGTGAATATCCTTGGTGAATATGGACACTCCTCCACCTTTAGTGTTTCGTTCTTGGTTTGGTGGGCAAAAAGTGTGGTAAGACTTGTAGCCTGGTATTGCAGGGTTGCTCTCTGGAGCCTTGAACCAGGTCTCAGTTACTGCACAGATATCGATGTTCTCCATTTTTAGGAGTGCCTCGAGAGAATGCATTTTGAGGTTTAGACTTCTAGCATTGAGTAGCATTACCTTCAGATTTTGCATGCTTGTATCTGTTACGGTGGTGGTTTTGTTTTTTGAACCTTGCCTAAAAACGGCACTATGGGGTGGCAAGAGCTTTAGCCAGTAACCTGAATCCCAGGGGTGACAGGTGCAGACCATCTCTGGAAAAGCATCGTGGTTTGTTGATCATGTCTTCCCAGGCAGACAGATACTGGATCCCCTTTGAATGACACCAGAAGCTTAGCCAATTGTTGAAGTCAATTATTTTGTCCTTATACTGTGGTATCATTCTGGGCGAAGGCAGGATGCTACTCAGGGCTAGGGTCATACCTGCCAAGGCCACATGATCTGAGAGCTCTTCCATGTCTCTTTTCATGTAGTTCAGGGAGGTACGTCTCAGGTCATTCACTCCAACATGGGCAATGACAGAGTCGTATTTGTACTTTTTGTGGAGTAACTTGAGATGTTAAGTTGTCAATCTCATCTCAAGTGCTGAGTCGGAGCCGAGGATCGGCTCCGAACCCATCCAGCAAGAAAGAAGGCGAGAGAAGACAACTAACATGGAACGTTATGGTAGGTACTTAACTTCTTATTCATGCGTTATGTGGCGGATCCTGGCACCCGACAGGCAGCTGACTGTAATTTTCTCCTTGTTCAGCCTGGTGAGTGGGACATCAGTGTAGCCGACTATAGAGCCACCTATGACTAAAGTGTTAGGTACATTGTCTTGCCTTAGGGGCTGTTGTTGGGTGGCACACTGGTGTTGTGAGCTATGTGTCACTTTGGTTGTGACTGGTGTTTGTTTGCGTTTCAGCTTCAGAAGTCCTTGTTGTGTGGGCAGGTTAATGTTAAGGGACTACGCATATATGGGTTTAGTGTTGCTATGTGTGTGTGTTGATGGTGTGCGTTTTGAAGGGCTATGTGTTGCTTGAGGTGTGGTGCAGATGTTAACCTTCTCCTCTTGACTGTCTAGCACAATCTTGGCTGGAGAGAGCTTTGCTTCCAGTTTGGCTATGTAAGTGCATCTCTTTCAGGTTGTAGTGTTGGGTGGTAGGATGAGAGTGTTGTCTGTGTACATAAGGCAGTTGCCGCATTGCCCCAGTATGCCCAGATTCACCAGGTGGACAGCAGACATCACTGGAAGCTGACCCTTGAACATGCCTGTTTAGTTGCTTTTTTTGTAAAGTACAAGAGCTGTTTTCCCTTACCTTTGCAAGGTACTTTGCAATTATAGGCTGTTTAGTACCTACAATTAATTTCGCCTTATTGACAAGGAGAGTTGAGTGCTTGTATCAGTTTCAGGCTTCCTAGTGCTTTCCAGCAGGTTCTAGAGCAAGTGCTAGTCACAGGGGTTCAGATTTTAGTGCTACTACTGAGAAACCAGCTAGTTCTAAGGGAAAATTTAAAGAGCAGACTTTCTGGCACCTGAAATAGTTTAACTGTAGCCCTGCTGTGCTGCACAAGGCAAAAAATACACAAACACACACATTTTTAAGCCAGTAAGTTGAAAGGGATACAAATCAGCCCAAAAAGGCTAATAAAATTACAATTTCAGAGCTGGAAACCACTCCTCTAGTGTTAGATAGGCAGTACAATGCTCACCACTCCCACTGGTAATCAGTAGGACTTCCCTCTATCACAGCAAGGTCTGGATAGCTCTGAACACAGAGAATAAAGTCCTGAGACAAGCAAAGCCTGGGATCTGGACTATACTGGCTAGGAAAGGTGGGAAACGAGCAAACAAGATAGTAGGTTTTTTTTTGGTTAAAACAGGCTAAACAATGCAATAATACAGTAAATAAACACAGAAGAGGCTAACACACTTGAGTGTGTAGTCCTAAACAGTAAATGCAATTAAAACTCTACAAAATTATTAATTTAAAACTTTTTAAATGAAGCAAGTACACAACTGAGGAACAATTTAAGAAGCAGTAATACAGCAGAATAAGTAGCTAGTCTACATATACAGAGAAGTCTATATATACAGAAAAGCAGCTAAAACAAACTGAATGCAGATGCAGTACAACCTAGAGCACTTGAGTTGTAACAATATTAAGGCAAATGCAGTTTTAATAAATGCACTAAAATATACTCTATATTTCCAAAATGTTTGAGAAGCACAGTCAGAACACAAGGAGATTCAGGCAATTTTTTTTCTGTTCTTGCACACATATTCCTAGGGCACAACCAGCTCCATTCGCCTTTTGCTTCACTTGGGCTCACTCCGCTACCCTACCCCTATTCCCACATACCCCTGTATCAATTAAATGTATACTTACAAAAAACCCACCCCACCATCTCTGGGCAATCCCACTTCACTTCCCTTTCCTCAAACCCAACCTGTTCCACCTGTCAACCCACTCTTCCTCTTTCACTAACCGACCACTCCCCCTTATATCTTGGCTCCACCCATACTCTCACACCTATACAACAGTTAGTACTATTCAAACAATGTCGCTCCACCTCACCTTCTCACTGCATCTTTCACTCTCTCTCTCTTACTACTTATACTAATAAACCTAACATCTATTCATACTCCTAATATATCCTCCAAGGCCACACCAGCCACTAACACATATTCTTCCACCCTAAACTCCTATTCTGATATTTCCTTTAGCCTTTTTCATCCCAATCCAGTCCTTCCCTCTAAACCTAAAAGTTTCCCTTATAAACATTCCACCCTTAACCCACTACCAATCAAAAATCAGCCTATTTCTACGCGCAAATGATTACCTTTAATACTCTCTCTCCCTAAACTCATTCTCTCACTCCGCAGAGACATTCACCCCCCAACCCAGGACCCAGTCCTTCTGCCTCCAACCATACCTATTTCTACAGATCATTGAACTTTATCACCATCAACCTCCAAAGTATCAGGAACAAAATTCCAGAATTCCACACTTGGCTATCCCAAAGCAAACCAGATTTACTTCCCACTACCAAAACCTGGTTAAAACCATATATTAAGGAATCTGAATTCCTTCCACCTGGGTAGTCCTGCCTAAGAGCAGATAGACCCCGCAAAAAAGGAGGCGGCGTTGCCCTCCTCTTCCCACATAGCCTATACATTATTCCCTACTCGTTTCTTATTCCACAATTTGCTAACGCTGAAATATTAATCATTTTTCTAAAACTTAATGATGTAAAAATATATGTATAACAACCCTATACCTACCCCCAGGTAACAACATTCCCCTTCTTGAGGAAATCCTAGCCTGGATCTTTACAAATATTAACAATGAAACAATGTATATACAAACTGACTCAGTCAATCAAATGTCTCCTCACCCCGCAGTATCAACCTCTATAACTTCACCCAAATAATCACAGATATAACTAGACTAGCTAAAAACAATTATGGCGGCTCAATCATAGACTGGATCCTAGTTTCTGACCCTAACAAATTCTCAGAAACAGGCACCCTTCCTTGTAATACCAGTGACTACCCGCCTGCCTATGCCATACACAGGCCTCCCTCTTACCCAACCAACAACATTACATACTAATCAGAACCCTAACTCATTTTAACCCAACTACTTTCAACGACCACCCAAGTTCTATCAATTGGAATGCACTGAAGACCCTTCCACAAGACGAGGCAGTTCAATTTTTCAATTCAACTTTCCTAAAAGTTCTAAACTACCATGCTCCACTCTGGCGCAAAAAAGTAAACTCCAAACACACCATCTGGCTTTCTAAAAGTAACAGGCAGGTCATGTTCATTAGGAACAAAACCTGGAAAAAATGGCACAGAACCAAAAACCCTGCCGACCTCCAACAGTACAGGCAGCTTCGCAACCAAGTAAAGCGTCTAAGTCATTAATGACAAAAAAAAAAAAAATCATTGTTTCGAACTACTGCATAACTTCAAGCAAAACCCGAGACAATTCTGGAGCTCTGTTTCCTCCCTATTAAACCCTGGCACAAAGAGCAACCCCTGCCTACATCCCGATAAAACACCATTTCTAATGGTGTTTTACTGGGATGTGGGCAGGGGTTGCTCTATTTCCTCCCTATTAAACCCTGGCACAAAGAGCAACCACTGCCCACATCCCGATAAAACACCATTAGAAATCGTCTCTGTCTTCAACTCGTTCTTTGTAGAAATCATAGCAAAACTCACTGCCTCCTTCCCACCCCCACCTCCTCAAACTAACCACTCATCCAATCACAACCCTCCTGCTAACCCTCCCTCTACTACATTTTCTCTCTCCCCTCTCCCTACTTCTACCATAAGCAAACATCTCCTTAAACTAATATCAGGTAGTTGTACTCCTGACAACCTACCCCTAGAATACCTTAAAATGTCAGCCAGGACCATCTCCTACCCCATTAGCATACTATTAGACAGATCAATACAGGAATCCTACATACCTGTTATCTGGAAAAAAGCATATATTCTTCCCCTACATAAAGGTGGCAACTGCATAGATACCTCCAGTTTCCATCCCATCGCTATACTGTCCCCATCTCAAAAATCCTAGAAAAATGCATTCACACCCAGCTCCAACAATATATATTGAATAACAATCTTCTATCTCCTTGTCAACATGGCTTCTGCCCTGCCCACAGTACCACCTCTGCTCTCTTATCATTCATGAATACAGTCACCCAAGCCCGTAAAAAAAGGAAAACTAGTTTCCTCCCTCTTCCTTGACCTATCTATGGCTTTCGATATCATCTCATACTCCCTTCTTCTTTCTAAGCTTTCCACGTTAGGTATGTCCCCACCAACCCTACTCTGTTTCTCCAACTACCTGTCCAGTAGAGAGCAATCTACTAGATGGCTAAACCCTTTCTCACCATTCCTAAATACTCCCACAGGGGTCCCTCAAGTGTCAATATTAGGACCTCTATTCTTTAGTACTTTTATTAACAACTTCCACTCTTGTGTTACCAACAACTCTGTTATTCAGTACGCAGACGATTCAACTATAATTTGTACTGCCAATACCATACTTGAAGTACTCAAACGCACACAGCAAGCATTCTCTGCCACTGAAAATCGGATGACTAACAATCACCTTGCACTCAGTCCCAACAAAACCAAACTTCTTTTAACTCCTAAGAAAACCACCATAATAAACAAACCAGACTTTAAAATCTATTCACTAAACAAAACCACCATAGAAGTAGTCCCATATACAAAATTACTAAGTGTTACAATAGATGAAAACTTAAATTTTGACCAACACATTCACAACAACATCAGAAAAGCCTACCAAAAACTTGGAACCCTCTATAGACACAAACACTTCCTTAACCCCTATAAAAAACAAACCCTCGCCTCTACCTTCCTATTACCATCCCTATTATATGGTGACCGCTTCTCACTAACATAAAGACCTCCCTAAAAACCAAACTGGAAACCTGCTACAATAAAATCGCCAAATTTGCAACTAATGCCACATATTCCTCCCACCACTGTTCCTCACTTCACACACTCAAATGGCTCGAACTACCACAATACCTCATCTACCAACAACTCACTATAGCTCACAAAATAATCTATAACTCTATTGACTGTCCATCCCTTTCCTCCAGTCAGACTCGATACCACCCAAACAGACCCCTTAGATCAGCAAATGAGACCTTATTGCTCGTCCAAAAACCTACCCTCCCTGCTCATCAAATACAGTACTCATTCTGCATTGCCAAACTCTGGAACTCACCCCTATCTCCACTCAGCTCCATTAAGGATGCTAACTCCTTCATAAAGGCCTTTCACCTCCACCTATCTACACAGGGGCAGTGCTCTTGCTCCAGACTTCATATAACCTGACCCATCCCACAATATCATCTCTCGTACACATCCCTAACCATTTTAAATCTGTAACACTCAACTCCATCTGTTTATTTCTTCTTTCTTTTCTCCTTTATCCACGGCCCATGACTTTGTTAGACATTTCTATTTACTGCACACTGCCAGTTTCATTGTATATTGTTGTTGTTCACTTCTGTTCAATTCATGTTTATGTAATATTAAGATCACTTCTGACTGTTAAACTTCTTCATCTCATTTGTAACTGTTTTCAGCTTTGTTGTAGCTAATTGTAGTTCTGTTCATTTTTATAATTAACTGAATGTTTGTACTGGCATGTCTACTGGAGCTTTTCTCCCCAGGCCTCCACTGAAAATGGGTTCATTCCAGCCCAGTGGACAGTCCTGGTAAAGAAATGTAAAATAAAAATAAAAAAATAAATAAATCTTCTTCCTGTATCAGAATCATCACCATCACAACATTGTTTCTGTGATGCAGATTTCAAATCTGATAGTGAATCACATACTGTTCCCATACCAGAATGTGTTCAAAGTTCTGATTCCATTCCAGAAAATGTTCCAAATATTCCACAGGACAAACATTTTGCAGAGACAGTTCCTGTTGCTAAATCTAATTCCCAGTTTTATGTTACACTATATGAGCGAGTATCAAAGCCTAGTGTGAAATACGCAGCAACGCGGACTTGATTGTATATACACGTGTATTTAGTATTGTACAATGCATGACATAGAATTACCTGTGATCTCTTGCATGCTGAATAGGCTCATAGCGTTGTATGATCTATTTCTCAAAGAGGGAAGGATGTAGATCAGAGTGCAAGTGAAGTGTGCTGTATCTTTAAGAAGCATGTCAAGGCTATGCATGCATGTATAAATCCCAGACACGTGCACTCCCTAGTACCATTTTGTAAGAGCAGCAAGAGTGAGAGCATGGATGATTGCAATTATTAGTTTGTATATAAGTTACTTAAGTTAGTCAGTAAACTTCTATAGTGATGTGTTTGTATAAAATAAAGCTGCTCGAACAGAACCCACAAAGACTCTTTTATTGTGTCCAGAGTAGGACAGCAACAGGCCCCTTTTTGGAGTGGCATAACAATAACCATTTTCTGAAGCTCAGAAACATTCTCTATGGGTAAGCTTAACTTGAGCAGTTTTAGGAGAGGTTCCGAGAGGGTGTTTTTGACACAGTTGATTATGAAACCAGATATGTTGTCAGGTCCCACAGTAATGCTATTTTTAACTTTAGAGAGTGCATTTAGGACATATTCTATAACAACTTTGAGGGTAGGAAGGTACTCAGGGAATTTATTAAACTACACTGATTGTTTCTGGTGTAAAGTTAGAACTAAATTTATCGGCATATATAAGAGCAATAGCTTTAGGGTCAGTGTGGAAAATACTATTATAAGTTATTTCATAGCATTGTTAAATGTGTTTTTTAATCAACTGAAATAGTTACTGGAGGCTTTGTGATTATCTCTGGCTTCAGATGCTAATTTTAATTTTAATTTGTGTTTGGTCTTCTTCATGGTAACTTTCAGATTTTTGCTGGTGCTTCTGAGAGCCTTTAATGTGGGTATATTTTAATTTATTTTAAGTCTTAATAAGCTTTTTCTTTTATTATGGACCATACTAGTATTGACATTCTACTAAGGTCGCTTATTTTTACATACCACAATATTAGCATTAGTCAACACTGGTTATATTTAGAATGAAGAGCAGTTATTTTTATGGAACAGTTTCCCTACCCTAACTGGGGAAGTTTTGTAAAGCTCATTCAGATAATTAATTTTAAATTTAATTGATTTGTGATTAACTCATTAGTGAGGGTGGCATTGCCGCCTCACTGCAAAAGGTTCTATGGCTCAATTCTCGGCTGGGGTGTCTTCTGTGTGGAGTCTGCATGTCCTCCCTGTGGTCGTGTGGGCTTCCTCCAGGTTCTCTGGTTTCCTCCCACATCCCCAATACACGCTGCAGGTGGATTGGACACTCTAAATTGGCCCTAGGTGTGAGTGTGTGCCTTCTTCGGAAGGTTGGGTGCTGGGCTGGCAATTCAACACCGTAAAACTCCGCTGTTAATCGTTCTGCAGACTGTTGTTCCACTATGACGACCCCTAATAGCACTATGACGACCCCTAATGGGAAAAGCCGAAAGGAGAAGAAGAAGTGATTAACTCATTAGTAATTAATTAGTGGTATACTTATTCTGGTTGATACATTGTTTCTCAGCTTTCTGAGAATGTAGGATGTGTAGCTGTTTAATAAAGAGTGCATTCTTATACGGCATCTAGGTGTGATTTTGGCAAAACTGTAAGTAACCAGCTACCTGAAGACTAACTCTCTGCTTGATTTGTTCTTTTTCACCCCAGAAAGGAATGCAAGCCTTCCAGAGTGAATGCAATTGCTGATTAAACTTACCAGAAATATTGACTCTTTCAACTTGTATTTTAGACTATATGAGAAAAAAATGTGTCCATACAGGTATCTCTTGTAGCAAAGGGGTCCTTGTAGCAGTGAAAAGGGTTGCTTTGAGAATAATTTTTCTGCTGGTGAACTTTTTCTGTAGAACCAAAAGCTTGAAAATTATGTGTACTGAAACAGTAGCTGCTGAGTGATGTTCAAAATGGAAAAGAATCACTGAGGCCTTAATGAACTCTAATAATTCTTTAATTAACTAATTTACAGCTCTTCAGGATATATATGCAGTCACTGATCTGCACATGTTTGGCCACCAACAACAGATATCTGCAATGCTGAACCAGCCATTCACCTCACTGTGAATCCCAAAGCTCAGTACACAGCTGAGAAAGCTCAAAACAGAAAATAATGTGGAGGCTTATTTGGCAATGTTTACGACATATGCAGCTAGAGCAAATGGCCCCAAGATGAGTGCAACAAGATGCTTTCCTAACATTTAACCAAGTACTCACTATAAATGTATATGGGCCATGAGTATACCAAAGCATAAGTTTACCAGAAAATGAAACAAGAAATTGTAACTATGGCTGGGGATTCACCCAAAGCACAGTCATTTGTTTCATAACTAGACATTTCAGTCTGGATAGGATGTTAAAGTCATAAATGGTTAATATAATGCATACTTTAAAACACTAGCTAAAACCTTATATAAAAAAATTACAATTCTAGAGATATTGGCTGTACTTTTTAAATGGCACTCTCTAGCAACGTAAGGAAATGGGTATCCCAGAGTACAAGTCTTCTGAACGGATAGCTGTTTTATTAGCGATGAGAAGCTCGGATTTAGATCAGAATGAAGCACAACCAGCCCAGTGTTTGCAGTAAGACAGATGGTTGAGAAGAAGTTAGAGAGGAGAAGAGTTCATCTGAGCATTCCTAGACTTTCAGAAAGCATATGATAATAGTTCTGAGAAAGCTGATTTTGGCAGTCCTACTGTGGTTCGAAGTCCCAGAAACAATGGTAGAATTACTTTAGACTATGTACAAGGAGTCAATAATACAAGTAGGAATAATATTCAGACTCACAGAGAGGATCCCAGTGGGACTGCCTCTGCATCAGGGTTCAGCTCTGAGCCAGTTGTTCATACTGGTGACGGACTACGTTAGCAAATAACTCAGAGGGGACAGATCAATAAAGCTGCTCTATGCAGATGATGTGGCATTACAGGCAGATTCTGAACAACAATTTCAGCAATGATAGAGGAATGGAATGCAAAACTGAAAACTCACGAGAGAAAACTGAGCACAGATAAGACGGCTGTAATGGTTGCAAATGGGGAAGTCAGAAGAAGCTGAAAATGAGATAGAAAAGAAAATAGAGGAACAAATTAACAGCTTCAAGTATCTGGAAGGAGAGGCAGAGTAGAAGGGAAGTCTGGATGAGGAAGTCAAAGCTAGTATCGGGGGGACTCTATAGACTGCTACTAGAGAGTGTCAGGGGTAGTCTGTGTGACAAAAGAATGCCAAAAAGCTGAAAAGTAAGGTGTACAAAACAGCAGTGTAAGTAGTAGTACTGTATAGTATGGAGACTTGGGCAGTGAAGGCTGAGCAGCTGAGGAAGTTAGAGATGATGGAGGCGAAGTGCCTAAGACAGATGATAGGATGCACATATTGTGGAACAGACAGATAAATGAAGGTATCGGAGCAGAAGCACAAGTAGCTCTAATTGCAAAGAAGGTCTAAAAGATCAGATTATGATGATTCAGACACGTGCAGAAAAGCAGAAGACAGTCTGGTAAAGAAGATGATTTGGGACAAACAGGAGGAAAGCAAGAGGAAATGAGGGCATCCAGCAAAGAGATGGATGGATTGTATGAGAGAAGACCTGTGACAGTCAGCCATGGCTGTCAAAGAAGTAGGTGAGTGGCATTGAATCAGGAATGATGGCAACAGCTGACACAATACCCAGACCCTATGTAGAAAATGGGTCTACATGGAATGATAAATGATGGTGATGCTGATTTAGGGATAGGTAAACAAAAGCTAGGATTTTGGCTAGAGTTTACTTGTCTGTTTTATGAAAGACTAGAAAATTTCTGGGCAACTTTCCCAGAATATCAAAAGACTGTATACAATGTAGTGTTTAATAGACCGTTGATACCCTTAACTATTGTGGAAGTCTCATTTGACAGAATAGTAATGAGGATTATAATATTCTAGGCACACTTGTAAAGCCAAGTAAGAGCAGTCATTATACCCTGGTAATCACTGGTCATGCTTAAAAATTTATTGAGGCAGTATCTCTATAAGAAGTTAATGCAAAGTCCCAAAATGCCTCTACTTAGGGTAGTTACACAGGCCAGCTGTGTTAATGAACATGGTCAAAACACTGCATTCTAGTCAATGGGGTGACCATGTAAAAGGTAAGATAAGTGTCTCTGAAGAGGTGGTGATGGGGGATACAAGTGTGTGCATGGGTGTGTTTGCATGTGTGTGTATGTGTGTGTGCGTGTGTGTGTGTGTGTGTGTGTGTGTGTGTGTGTGTGTGTGTGTGTGTGTGTGTGTGTGTGTGTGTGTGTGTGTCTGCCTGGGTAGTCGCTTTAGGGGGTTTAATTAAAGGATCATTAGAGGAGGGGTGTATATGTGTTTGTGTGTGAATGTTTATGTGTACAGGTGAATGGCTAAGAGTGTGTGTGTGTGTGTGTGTGTGTGTGTGTGTGTGTGTGTGTGTGTGTGTGTGTGTGTGTGTGTGTGTGTGTGTATGTCAGTCTGCCTGGGTGGTTGCTTTAGGGGGTTTAGTTAACGATCATTAGAGGAGGGGTGTATATGTGTTTGTATGTGAGTATTTATGTGTACAGATGAATGGCTAAGTGTGTGTGTGTGTGTGTGTGTGTGTGTGTGTGTGTGAGACTATCTGAGTGTGTGTTTGAATGTCTGAATGTGTGTAGTATGGGGATTGTTGCCGTACCTTTGATCTCTTTTAAGACTAACCAGCAAAGCCTGTAATACTGGGGAGTACTATAAACATCAGGGTACTTTTTAAATATTATTCCAAGTCAATTAAAAAGTTAGTAGAACAACAGGTTGTGCATGTCAAAGCATTTTAGAACAATAAGAAGTATGAAACTTTAATGTCTGCCACTGTTGATTGACTGTAATCATCTGTATTTTATGAGGAACAGGGAAAATATAAAAGATAAAATCAAATGTGATTTAGAAATATTCAGATTAGTCAATAATGATTTTTCCCCCATTGTGACTAACCATATCTCTGAATCATGTTTCTCGTGTTTATAAAAACTGTCCGTTTTAGCTGTAGCAGTTTAAGCAAACACAGGAAAAGCTCTCTAAATCTCAGCCATTATTCAGTGATAGGCAAAGAATATCTTGCCTTAAAATGGGCCTTCAACAGCCAAAACATGATATCTGTACGGTAGGGAATATAAGTTAATTACTGACCATACCCCTCAATAATGACACAATTGGGAGAATAACTGCCACCCAGGATTGTCCAGGTGGGCTGACCCTCCAGTGTTACAATTTCACTGCTTGCATTAATAGTAATAGTCTTTGGAGACAGCTTTTATAAAATAACACGAGTCACAATTTCAGTGTTTGCAGTAATAATAATAGGAATAGACTGTAGAGTCATCTTATATAAGGCTCACAATTACTAGTCATGGAATTACAATAGGGAGCCAGAAACAAGTCTGCTCAGCAGAAATTGCATTCTGCTGCACAAAAGTATGAAAAGGAGACATTACATCTGTGGGTGCTATTCAAGTGAAAAACATTTGCTAAAGTGAAGTTTGTAAATGCTTCAGAAGCACCTGAAGCATCGAGGCAAGACAGCAAGTCAGATTGTTGGCACAAAATGTTGAAAATTAATGGATAAAATATAGAATTTACAAAGGAGTAGAATGCAGTACTGTATGTCAAGATACCATTAAAACTGTGGTGCTAAACTGCTATGTACAGAAGGCTCTGTGCGCGTTATTCAGGCCACCAGGCTGAGTTACTGAGTCAAACACTGATGATGTGAATTTAAAAATAAAAAGTGTAGATTAATTTTTAAAATCTTAGGACTTGAGTTAGTTAGCCTAATATCTTTGCCACTTGGCTTGTGAAATCCCAGTGATGAATGAGATCATCCAGGTGCAATTAACCATAGGCAAGACTGCTCTGCAAATTGTAGCATGTTACAGGCCACCCTCACAAACTCAGGAAACTCACATGGCCTTCCTGAAAACACTAGAGGGGATAAATGTATCACCAAACACCATCATACTAGGTGACATCAATTACCCTAATATAGACTGGGAACACTACTCAAGCCCAAACACCCTAGCCCAAAAGTTCCTGGAATTCATAAACTCAAATGCCATGGAACAACTAGTCACCATCCCCACAAGAGGAGATAACATACTTGATCTCATCATCACGAACATGGGAGCACAATGTTCAACACCGGAAGTATACCCCTCACTGGTGAGATCAGATCACAAACTAATCTCGCTGGAGGTCCTCATCCCACCCCCACCCGAAACAAAAAAGACCACAGTAAAGAACTTCTCAAAAGCCGACTTCACACTTCTAAAGACTAGTGTGGTCTCCTTTCAGGCCCCCGAGCAGTGGAAAACGATACTCAAGCCGCTGAATCACTTACAAACGCCTTCTACCAGCATCTGCAGGACTGCATGGATAAGGTAATCCCAAGCAAAACAAAGACTCTTTGTACCAAAGGCAAGCGTCCAGTCTGGTGGACCCCAGCCATAAACAAACTCTACAACAAAAGGAGGAAGCTACTACAAGATAGAGCAAAATCCTTAAAAGGTAAGACACCCTTGATCACTATAAGTAAAAAACTAAGAGCTCTCATAAAATCATCCAAAGCAAATTTCGAGAGAAAAATAGCTAAAGACTCAAAAGACAATCATAAGGCCTTCTTTAGCTATGTTAGAAACCTAGGAGGAAACTCCCAGATATGCTCAGAACTAGTTCAAAATGATGTGAAGATTACTGATCCTACAGACATTGCCAACATACTGGCTGACAGGTTCAGTGCAAACTTCTCCCCCCCATCCCCCCCAAAAGGAGAGATATCTATACCAAATGAGTGCAGCCCCCCAAACATCTCCAGCAACCAAGTCAGAACTGCTCTCTCCGAAGCAAAAACACAGCATCCATGGGACCCGATGGTGTCCCCGGCTGTGTGCTCCACGAACTCAATGAGGAATTAAACCCACAGCTAGGACAGCTGTTTAATCAAAGTCTTACCTCTGGATACATTACCCAGGGAGTGGCGCACTGCAACTGTGGTCCCACTTCACAAAGGCGGTGCCTCCACAGACCCTGGAAATTACCGGCCCATTAGCTTGACAAGCCTTATCTGCAAAGCCATGGAGAGGATCATAATGGACCTCATAAATAAAGACATAGGAATTTGCAGACTTTGGATCCAACCCAGTTTGGCTTTGTCAAAGGCAGATCATGCCTTTTAAACTTGGTTGACTTTTTGAAACAGTCACCAAAGCCATTGATGAGGAAAGGCAGTCCATACAGCCTACCTCGATCTGGCTAAGGCCTTCGATACAATACCCCACTCGGGTATCATTGAAAAACTCATCAACTTAAATGTTAACCCATACATCACAAGATGGGTTGCAAACTGGCTGAGTGACAGAACCCACAGGGTCAGAGTTGCTGGCGCCATGTCAGACTCAAAGCCTGTCACAAGTGGTGTCCCACAGGGCTCAGTCCTGGGCCCACTCTTGTTTGGCATCTACTTTTCCAAAGTACAAGCAAACACAGGAGGGTTATGGCTGACAAAGTTTGCAGATGACTGCAAACTGGGCGCCATAGTAGAAAACACATCTGACACAGATATCCTTCAGAAGGGTCTCACAGAAGCGGATAACTGGTGCCAGAGCCACGGCCTAAAGTTAAATGCCAAAAATGCATAGTCATACCCTTCGGGAAAAACAAGGTTATCCTAGCTACCAAATAGGTGGCAATCCACTGAGCACAGAAGAAGTTATCAGGGACCTGGGGACCCAGGTTGATAGTAGTCTGTCATTCGACACCCATGTAGCTAAAGTAGTTAGGAAGTCCTTCTACATTGCCCACCTTATCATGAAGGGATTCTCATCTAGATCAAGGGAGGTCATAGTCTCCCTTTACTCATCACTCATCAGACCAATGATTGAGTACAATGCCCCATTCGGAATGTATCTGACCCGACACTTGCAGCAGCTGGAGAGGCCACAAAGTTCCTCACCAAAAGGATAAAGGGTCTCAAAAATCTGTCCTATGCTGCCCGACTGAAAGAACTCCAGCTCTATTCAGTCGCTTACAGCTGCTCAGAGGTGACCTTTGCCTAACATACAAGGCCATGTCAAACCCAGATTTGATGAATATGCTTCACCTCAAAAATCTAGATCCATCAGAGCCACAAGGGGAGACTTAAACCTCGACACAGCTATTAATAGGACGTGCTGGAGGGATAGATTCATCACCCAAAGACTCCCTATGCTGTGGAACAAAATCCCGGTACATGTGAGGCAGAGCACCTCGCTGGCCTTGTTCAAGAGAAATCTTGACCAATGGATGGGAGATCGCAGATATACCCCAGGAATTACCTCAGTGTCACTGCTCGACAGAGGCACAGCAAAATAATGGGTATAGTTCCCCATACTAAAGGGGTGGCGTAAGCCACAAAACGATGGGCTAGGCTTATAAATGCCCTCGGGCAGATAGCCTAGTATGAACCTATGAACCTATGAACCTATGAATTTACAGTATGAAGCCAAAGAGTATGCATGCATAGAATCAGTCACACAGTTAAAGAGACATCTTAGATATCGTAGAGAGCCACATTATTTGACTGTGCTGATTTATTTACAAGCATATGAAGTTTGTCAGCAGAATGTCACATAAAAATAAAACCTGATACTATGCCAGTGATACATGTTCCAATAAAAGTATGACTCTCAGGACAAAAAGCAGAGAAGAAATTAAAATAAATGGGATGATTTGTTATCATTAAGAAGCAGCTATTGTGTAAATGAATAATATAGTTACTGTTGTGAGTAAAGAGACTGGCAATTGTACTAATCAGCCAAATCTGAATAAAATAATTAAAGTACATCACCCACTGCTTTCAGTTTAGAAGTGATATTGAGAATGATAAATGCTTTTTATGTGTGTGTTAATTGCACTCCAGGATTTCTGGTAGATGATGTGGTTTTAGATGTCAGTATGTATCATGTACATTTATGGTATAACTGTTTCTTAAACATACATGTAGCTATTCCTTGTCATTGTACCAATTGTATTAGCTTCTTTCTGGTCTGTGTATGTTTTAGTAGCCTGCCTGGACTATGCATTTTCACTACTGTCATCTTAATGTGTATAGGCAACACTGGAAAGGTGTTATGAATGCATCCATTAACACTTATAAATGACCGCTATATACTTGAGAACACTTGTATGTTCTCTGATGATCACTATGAAGTAGTGCTCATTGTGTGGTAGCTAACCTCTTGCACACTGGACATGGCTTTTGGTGTGGAAAGCAGTAATTGCTGACAGCAATGTCGTGTTATTCATATTACAACAGTTATAGTTTTGCAAAATAGGATACAAAAAAATTACAAATTAAATAATCAAGAGTACTTCACATTTGTTTAGAAGGTGAATTCTCTTTAATGACGTGGTAGGGGTCCTTAATTGTTGCTGTGTTTGATAATACTTTTATTTATTTATTTTATTTATTTTACATTTGTTAACCGGGATGGTCCGACTGGATACATGTCCTTTTTCAGCGGTGGCCCGGGGAGAAAAGCTCCAACAGAGTTACATTGATAATTAGGTACAGTAAATGAGCTGAAAGAACTTAACAAAAACATAGGCTATTTACATACAAGTACAAGACTGCCATTACTATTTCTGAGATTACTACAAATGTAACATTAATAACATATTAGCAAGGACGGTAGGCAGTATAATGACATAGAGTTAGACAGGATACATATTTCTTTATCACAGTATACAAAGTACTTATCATCTTAGCTAGTTGTTTATGTTTTAGTTAATGGCACAGAGCTAGTCTGGGTTTGAGCAAGGACATAGCCAGTGTGACTTGAAGTGGAGTTTTAGACTATTTTTGAATTGACTTAGAGAAGTTGCAAGCGTGATGTTATTTGGGAGAGAGTTCCATATTTTACCAGTGGTGTTGGCAAATAGCGCGTCATCACCTAGGTTGAGAGATTTAGTTGTTTGGACAAGGAGTCTGTTTGCTGAGCGAAGGCAGCTTAGATTGGAGTAGGGAGTCATTAAGTTTTTTAGTGCTGGGGTATTCTCAGGTTGTTTAAGGATTTTGAAGGCCTCTATGAGTTGGGACTGGTGAAGAAGGTGTGGGAATTCTATCCATCCAAGCTTTTTCAGGTTAGTACAGTGGTGTGTTCTGCAGGGTAGGCCTGTAACTTGTGAGATTTTGAAAGGCAGAGTGCATATACGAGTGTATTCATTTATAACATAGTTAACTCTGCTATGTAGCCAGTTGTTTTTTAATCTTTGTGCTAGTTAATTTATGACAGGTTGCAAAAGAGTGAAGAATGCAAGCTCTAGTATTCCATTTATTTCACCAACTAATATGTTAGACAAGTGGTGATGAAGCACAGAGTGCCTCTGCAGTGAACACACAGTACCTCAGTATGTCATACATTACTGGATGTGTGCACGAAGCTATGAGTCATGACTTGTACATTGTACTAAATGTTTACAGGCATACTATGTACACCTCACATGTTGGATACACTGCATAGTCCTGAAGTACATTTATAGAGACTGCATTAATTTTGTCAAAATTTCCCCCACATTGAATGTGTGGAAATGAATATTATGATCATTAGGTAGTATGCAGATAAATTATACATGTATAGAGATGATATATCATTGTTCATGTGATTATGTACAATATACCATGGTTCTGAGATGTGCAGATGATAAGAAGAATTTATTTCACGCATTGCCTATGTATATCTTATATTATGTAATTTATACTGATATATATATATATATATATATATATATATATATATATATATATATATATAGATATATATATATATATATATCTATGGATCCCTATTACAAGAACGAAAGTTCACAACTTTGAACTTGTAATAGGAAGCCTCACTTACGCGAACGTTCACTTTAACGAAAGTGAACTTCTGCGAAAGTGCACTTCACTGCAGCTCAGTGGAGGACATCAAAAAACAGGCTATGTCCTCCACTATGGTGCGTTACTCACGGACCTTAGGGTTAGGGCACGGGTTAGGGTAAAGGGAATAGTTAGTAAAGCTATCCCCTTACCCTAACCCATGCCCTAACCCTAAGGTTCGTGACTATCGCACCATAGTGGAAGACATTGCTATGTCCTTCACTGCGCTGCAGTCATCATGGACCTTAGGCTTAGGGCACGGGTCATGGTAAGGGGATAGCCGGGATACTATCCCCTTACCATGACCCGTGCCCTAAGCCTAAGGTCCGTGAGTACTGCACGGAAGTTCAGTACAACGCCCATTCGTTGCACTGAACTTCGCGTAAGTGCACTTTCGATTAAGTGCACTTTCACTGCAGTGTGCATTCCATACACTATTTCGAAGTAGTGAAACTTTGATCTAGTGTATGGAATCCATATATATATATATATATATATATATATATATATATATATATATATAATTTATTTATTTATTTTTTTCAGCGTGCAATAAGATTTAAGGTTATTAGATGATGTGGACGTTAGTATTGAGTTATTCCTGGATTACTGGTTCTGTATATTGCATATTGCTCAACGAATGGGATGTCACATTGAACATTGTATGCTAGTAGTAATAGCTATTAATTTACATATTTTGGAGTGGCAGTTACAGGCAACAGGAAGATCCAATCACTTTGATGTAAGAACGCATTCCACTAGAGATACATTATCATGTCATAGTACGCACACTGCAGAATATGATGATATGCATAACAAATGCTCTAACTGTGTTGGCTGGTAATTTGAACAGAAGTACTCAGTTATTTTATTGCTAAGTGTAATCCATGACATATGTATGCTAACAT
The DNA here is from genome assembly GCF_019279795.1 of Protopterus annectens. Classification (NCBI taxonomy): domain Eukaryota; kingdom Metazoa; phylum Chordata; order Ceratodontiformes; family Protopteridae; genus Protopterus; species Protopterus annectens. The sequence goes on along the minus strand of NC_056737.1, from coordinate 1,985,230,993 downwards.
CTACAAGTAGTAATAATATATATCAGTCAACTGCATGCAAGTAAAGGAATGGGTTTCTGGGGACATATTCTAATCAGGAATCTAGACAGGCAGAATTACTTAAGAGGCAGCTATATCATGCCAATATATAAAACAAAATCATAAGCTCATAATAAAATGACAATGCAACAAATTAATAGGTATGAGCAATAAATAAAGCATGCACTCAGTACTATAACCTAGAGAGTTCCTGTTTGAAACCAGCAATAGCTCTTTTGGAGTGAAATTCCAACTTCTAAACACCAGTAGTACCCATTATGTGCAGACATACTCCCAGTTTTGTGCAGAATATTATTTACATTTTACGTGTATATTTCTTGTCAGAAAGAATAGACATGCATAATAGAAGAGACAAGCATATGGAGAAATATTGAATTCTTGTGTGTATATCTGTAAAAAAATCTGATAACAGACAAGATTTTTTTTACCATCTACCACTGCCATATTCTGGCAGATTTTCTAGTTTCTATGCCAACCCCCCCTTCTCCAGGTTTTGATTTTGAAGCTCTGTATGAGTGCTACTACCTTGTTCTTTCCACTTTCATATACTATGTGGGTGTTTCAGTTTACCGTACTGTATTTTATAGATTCTTGCTCCTCCCATGTTTTCTGTAGTGCATTAAAATTTGGTAAGTCACTCTTTTCCTAACATTAGATACTGGTATGAATCATGGGTTACAGCCACAGGATGGAACAGTTCTCATAGAATTGCCTGAAAATTTTCTGTTACCATGAATACATATCACATCTACTTTTTGATTCTTCGTAATTTTATGCTTGCACACTTGGACAAGCTTTACAAGGGGAATTGTGCTTCCAGAATCTAGCAGGGTGTAAACCTCACTTCCTTCTAAAAATGCAGTATATTTTGCTGATCTGGTTGTAATACAGTGTTAGAAGCACAGAATTTAGGAGTTGGACCTAATCGTCTACATTTGTAATAAATTAACACATTACATGCTGTTATCTGTTTCATTTAAAAATGTTACATTCTTTACAATGGTTGTATCATTAGAAGCATACAATTCATTTAAGCATTGTGTCATTAACTAATAAGCATTCTACTAAGTAAATAGCTTATCTGATTTCTTGGGATCACTTTGCATTTTCCATTGCATTATATTACAAGGCAAAGCTCTTTTATAGGTTCATAGGGAAAGTACTAGGCTAGATGCCCTTGTGGGCCATTTTAAGCCTTGCCAGTTTCCCTTTTTGTGATTGAGATAACCTGGCCTTAGCCATCTCATGGTCAATAATTATATATCACCCCAATGAGAATAACTGGGATCATACCATAGATCATTTGAGGGGGACTCATGCATAGGTTAAAGCATTTAGGAATTGAGTCTGTCCATTAATAGTACAGGGGACAGTCCTGGGGTAAATTTTCTGTTTAACATCCATAGATTTAAGTTGTGCTTGAAAATGGACAGGGATGAACTTTGTATTATATTGAAGGCGGAGTCTGTTCCATAGCGGAGTCTGTTCCATAGCAGTGGTATTCGTTGCAAAATATATCTGTCCCTCCAAACTGTTCTGTTGATTTTGCAGAAGAGGTTTACATCCCTGAACTGAATATTTCTGATGCCATTTGACTTGCTGATATGCAGTAAATTCATCAGTAATGGGTTGGAGAATGCCTTGTATGTCTGGCACAGTCACCTCTTAGCAGTCTGTGGGATATCGAGTACAATGACAGAGCTTTGAGTCGGTCCATGTAGGATATGTTGTTTAGGCCTTGTATCCTTTTAGTAAGGTATCACTGTGGCGTTCCAGTTGTTGCATGTGTCTAGACAGATGCATGCCAAAGGGGGCATTATATTCAATGAATGGCATAATGAGAAAAGGGGGCCAATGACATCCCTAGAGCTAGACACAATTGCTTTGTTTATAAGCTATGCAATATTGAAAGACTTTCTTACTACAACAGACACATGTTTGTCAAAGGTTAGATCACCATCCACATAAGTGCCCAAATCTGGAACAACTGGGTCAGCTGTTAGGGACGTAGTGTCAATGTGGTAGTTCTGTGATGTAGATGACTTTCTCAAAGGATACAATAATTGATTTTTTGGGCATTTAGTTTCAGACCATAATTCTGACACTAGTTATTTATTTGAGACAAACCTTCCTGCAGGATGGCTAAGTCATTTGGGGGTTCAATGAATGCACCTAATTTGCAAGAACCTGCAAATTTGGTCAGCCAGAGCCCCTTGGTACTGACTTTTACTTTAGAAAAGTAGATGCCAAACAGGAGAGATCCCAGCACAGAATCCTGTAGGAATCCACTGAAGATTGGTCTCCTTGGGAAGGTAACTTCACCTGTTTTGATTATCTTTATCCTATCTGTGAGCCAGTTGGCAATTCTGTGGGTGACATAGGGGTTTATTGCCAGTTTATTTATCTTTTCTACAATGACTGAGTGTGGAATTGTGTCAAAATCTTTGGCCAGGTTGAGGTATGCAGTGTGTACCATTTTGCCTTCATCCATTTCTTTGGTGACCTTTTTTTTTTTTTATTTCATTAACAAGGGTTCTAACATTCTGGGAATGACTCTTCTTAGTTTTGGTCAAAGTTATTTTCCTTTTATTATAAAGCTTTTTGATACTATGGTTCCACCATGTGAGTTTGTTTCTGGGGTTTGCCCTGCACTTGTTCCTATGGGGTACAGCTGCATCTATGCAGTGTTTTCATGTTTATATAGTGTGGCAGTTTACATTTCTGCATATTCAGTGGAGTTAACTAGGTTTGGTGAGAATTTGAAGCTTGTCAGTGTATCACCTAGGAGAAGGTAGTTTATCTTAAAGGTACCTTGGGTGGAAAAGATCTCTGGTTTCAGTTTTATTTCTAAGGAGATTGCTTTATGGTCATCATGCAAAGCAATCAAATAACTGTTTCTGAGGAAGGGAGCCAATGAGAGCTCCCAAATACATGACCATTCATGTAGGAATGGTTGTGAAAAATTGTGTTTCAAAAGAGGGAGAAAAAATAAAACAGAAGCAAAATAATACCAAAGTAAATAACTGCAATACCAGCAGTTAAAAGGAAGGGAAAAGGGGTCCAAACAGAAAGATGATAAGCCAGCAAGTAAAGGAGAGTAGCATTGCTGAAACGGAATTCATCCTCAAGTCTTGGTGTGTACCTTCATGAGGTGGGCCCTGTTTTTCATAAAATTTCACCAAGACAACACTGATATATAGACTGTATTTTAGGTAGCATGTATCATGGACAGAATAGGTAAAAAATTAAAAAAGATAGCTGGGTGCACAAGACCCGGGATAAAAAAAATGCCCGATCCTGGTAGGTACACTAGTGTTAGGACTGGAAAAAAATGATAGTGTATAATGCTCAAAATACAGAAAATTCCTACAATGGGGCCAGGCCAGGCCCAGGGGGAGGATGGACCCCCTGTTGTAGGAGGAAGTAGCAGTCTACAAAAAAATCACAAAAACCGAGAGGCCAAATAAGAGCCATAAAGATGATAGAGTGGATTACTGAGGATAAGAAAGAAATTATGTATTGTTACTATTATGCAAAAAAACCCAGAATTTCCAGACATAAGATATACAAAAAGATTAAGAGAGAAATTAGAGGAAAGAAAAATACTTCCACAAGAAAAACTGTTGGAAGCTTCAAATACAAATTTGTGTTCATTAATACACCAGATTTGTGAAAAACATTATATAGACCAAGAAGTTTGATCTGTTTGGAAAAAGAAACATCTGAGGAAATGTGAAAATATAAACATCAAAACCTAGAGATTTTTGAAAAGTATAAAAAAGAAATATGGACATGGGAAAGAAAGAGAGATTTGATACAGTGCAATATTTATGCAAAGTCAAAAGCTAAATTAATCAATGCAAAAAAGGCAGCCCCAAAGATATTCAAAGAGAAATACAGGCAAAGGCATCCAGATATGGAAAATTTCACAATAAAAAATAATGTCACAAAGAGGGAATGTAGAAAAAAAGATTAGTAAAGTAGAAGTTAAAAACATAGAAGTTGAAGTTACAGAGTGTCTACGAAGTGAAGGATTTGGTGTAGAAGGTCGAACACAGGTTACATCCCAGGATGATGGAAAGCATCCCCAATGTAAGGAGAAACGGGAAGATCAGGAGACATCTAAAGAAGAAATATGGACATGGGAAAGAAAAAGAGATTTAATATGGTGTAATATTTATGCAAAGGACAAAGCAAAACTAATGAATAAAAAAGAGCAGTACCAAAAATATTTGAAGAGAAATGCAGACAAAGGAATCCAGAAATGGAAAACTTTACAATTTGAAAGATAAGAAGACAAAGAGGAAAAGCAGAAAAGAAGATCAGTAATGGAGAAGGTAAAGAAATAGAAACTGAGGCTATGGAGTACCTGTGAAGTGAAGGATTCAGTGTAGAAAATCTAACTCAGAAAACACCACAGGATAGAGCAATGAACATCCAAATTAAGGGGAAAAAAGTGGAACAGGAAACAATAGGTCAGTTGCCATATGAAGATATTTTGGAGCCTTTCACAGGAAACCAGTATAAACATTCACATGAAGCTGGACAGCAAGGGAAGGAAGAGGAAACTGTGGCAACTCTGATGCAGTCAATGTTGAGGAGTGGTAGGCCAGTGAGTTCCCATATGACAGAGCAATAGATGACACAGGATGAAATTGAAGAGAATGTACCACAAGGAGATGCTATAGAACTTTCTATAGAATGAGCGCAGGAAATGGAGAACAAAAAAATGTGCCCTCAGTTTAGAAGAAAATGAGCTAAGAGATGAATTGATTGATTTAATACAGATAGATAGACATATTAAGATCAATAAAAGAAATAAAATGCAGAATGTCAATAAAACCCAAAAAGTTAGAAGTTTTACAAAACAAATGAACACAGTAATTAGCACTGTCCATAGAGATCCATGCGATATAACAGAAGTAAACAAGATATATAACTGTGTAGCTAAATTAATAATAGATAAAATTCTACCACAAGAACACAGGGTAGTAAGGGAAAGGAAGGGGAGAAATTGAATACCACCATGGAAATGTTGAATAGAGAAAACTGTAAAGCAGTTAAGACAAGAAGTGTCACTGTTACGTGAAGAGTATAGAAGAGGGAACAGATCAACAGAAATACTCAGAAAGACATGATAAAAGCAATGCACATTATTATAACAGATCAGGATTTGTCATGCACTATTGCAAACAATAAGCTAAAAATATCAGCACAGACAGAAAAACTTAGAAGATATACATAAATATAAAGGAAAAGTACAAAATAAGCAATTTATTGATGACCCACAAATGTTTTATAGAGAATTGGGAAACAAGTTAAAAGGAATTGAAAGACCACCAAAAAAGAAATATATACATTTTGGAGAAGTATATATGAAGATCCTATGGAACATAACAAAGATGCTAAATGAATAGAAGAAGTAAAAGAAAGAATAAGAAGTTTAAAGGTACAGGATATAAAATGGGATGAAGTAACAGCCAGAGAGATTGAAACAAAGTTAAAAAAAAGCCTCCAATTGGAAAACCCCAGGCCTGGATGCAGTACCTAACTTCTGGTTAAAAGTATTAACATCTTTGCACAAAGATTTAGCCATGAGTAAGAACTATTTATATGCACACCTTGAACAGACACCAACCTGGCTAACAACAGGGAAAACAATACTCCTACTTAAGAGTGAACCCGCAAGCTACCCTAAAATTATAGACCAATAACTTGCCTTCCAATAATGCATAAACTATACACTGAAATTGATGCTGACAGAGTTTACAGCCATTTAGAAGAAAACTCAATTATGGCAATAGAACAAAAGGGCAATAAAAGAAAGTCATATGGAACAAAGGATGATTGTTAAATAAAGTCATAGTGGAGAACTGTAAAAAGGGGAAGAATCTAAGTATGGCATGGATTGACTACAAAAAAGCATTTGACAGTATCCCACATTCATGGATAAAAGAGTGCTTAAAATGTATAAGATACACTCTACACTGATAAACTGCATCACAGTGACCATGGAACAGCTGCAAACCACTTTGCAGTTAAGCCATGATAAAGGACAAATTATTATTCCAGGGGTAAAAATCCAAAGGGGCATATTCCAGGGTGACTCTCTGTCACCGTTGCTCTTTTAACTTGCCCTTAACCCATTAAGCTGTCTACTTAACAGATTAGGAATTGGCTATAATTTGGGTCCTAGAAAACAATAAAGTGTAAAGACGTCTCAACTTCTCTTTGTTGAAGATTTAAAACTGTATAGCTCATCAGATGAGGAACTGAAAGCACAACTGCAAGTTGTCAAAACTTTTTTACATGATATAAGAATGTCATTTGGTCTTGAAAATGTGTAAAAGCAGCCTTTAAAGCAGGAAAACTGCAACACCTGGAAAATATCAGTTTAGGACAAGAATGTGATATAAAAGAACTTGAGCAAGAGGGAATGTATAAATATTTGGGAATTGATAAGGATCAACAATAAAATATGAATATGAATAAAACTTAGTAATGAATATTTTAGAAGACTTAAATTAATCCTGAAAATTGTGTTGACATCTAGAAACAAAATTCAAGTTATCAACCAAATTACTCTTCCTGTCCTAACTTCCAGTTTTGCAATGATTGACTGTGTTGGCTAGATTAGGTAGGAAAACAAGAAGGATGTTTCATGCTTACCAAATGATTTATAAAAATCAGTGCATACTAAGATTATATATTCGCCATTCTGAAGGAGGGATGGGCCTCCTTGAAATTGATTATATGTATAGATCTGCAGTCGTGGAACTCCACACATATCTGCTGACCTTACAAGACCTGAACGTAGTGAAAGTTTTGAAACATGAAGAGAATAAATCTAAGATGACTTCTCTGCTTAATCTAGCAGAAGCATATCGGCGTCAAGCAGGAATGGAAATCAAACCAGAAGTAGATAAAAATCAGGCAGCAAGTGAATGTGCCAAAAAACAAAAGAAAGAATATAAAGTGAAGGATCAGATGAGAAGGCAAGAAATGTGAAAAATGCATAAATATAGTTGCAGGTATAGAAAACTCCTGGAAGAATCTCATGTTGATCAGAAACAAATGCAGGAATGGTTAAGGAGAGGTGAATTCAAACCAAAAGATGAAAGGTTAATATTGGTGGCCCAAGATAGTGGGCTATTTACACATTGGTTTACAAAGTCCATTGAACATGTAGGAGAAATAGACAAATGTAGATTTTTCTAAATCAGAATTAAAAGCAATCACACACCTCGTTGCTGGTTGTAACATATTAATGGCAGATGGACTGTATACTGAAAGACATAATAATGTGGCAAGACTGTTGCACTGGGGATTGTGCAAACATTATGGTACTGAAGTGGATGAAAAACACTGGAAACATGAGCCACAAAGTATCATAGAAAATTATGACATCTACATCACATGGGATCACCCATTGCCAACAGTGAGAAAACCAGATATAGTGACCCCCTGAAAAGAAGACAAAAGTAGCACTGATCATTGAAATCGCTACATCCGGCGACTGTAGTGTCTTACGTAAAGAAAGACACAAAGTCTTGAAATATCAGGATTTACAGGCAGAAATGAGAGCAATGTGGAAGAAAGATACCCAGACAGTTCCAATAGTAGTCAGAGCAATGGTTCTTATAAAAAAGAATCTACAGTCGTATTTAGATATTTTACCAATACATGTAACCCCATACAAATTGCAGAAGAAGTAATTACTGGGCACATTGCAGGAGCTGTGAAGAGCACGTCTGTCATGATTGCTTCTTCTAGCATCTCTTCATTTACTAATCTTAATTCAAATGTTAGCTCTAGTACTTGCAAATAAGTCACCAAAATAATCAGGGTTTTCAAAAGGTGGTGGCATCTCAACCTGTTTATGTATATCAGAGAGCAGACAGCTTGAAAAGGACTTGGGCACAAGTGACAGCAACGAGAAATGGGTTGAAAAGGAAGGGGCAGCAGACAAGAAATTGAAAGAAGAATGGCTATGCTCAAAGGACCTAGGTACTGTTTGTTTTAAGATTGTTAATGTATCCAATTATGTTTTATCAAATGAGGAATGTCAAGTTATGAGTAAAGGATGGAATTTCATGCCTGCTAAAAGAACGGACAAAATAGATGTTATAAATAGCCTTAGGGACTATGTCAGGCAACTCAATTTTAAATTATTATTTAGTGGAGAGACTCCTGAGACGGAGGTCTTTTTTAAACCTAGTACATTTAATCCTCTAGTAAAAAAAGAGTTGGAAGTGCTTCTTAACTTGTGTGAACTGCAATTAACTGACATGTTTGACAATAAGCCATGTTACAAGTATCATAATTTATCTAAAACAGAAAGAGGAATGTTTTATACTCTAATTAATAATGATTATATTTTGATTTTAAATGCTGATAAAGGTAGAGGTTTGGTGGTTCTAGACAGGAATATGTGTGACACAAAAATGTTAGAGTTCCTATCTGATGTTAACTTTTATAAAAAGGTTACTTTTTTGAATAGTAAAAAAGCTTATTCTTTTATCGATTCACTGACTGAAGAATGGTTTTATAGTGGCAGAATGACAGAAGCCATTAGAAAATATTTCAGAATTGATAACCCTAAGATGAGTCTGATTTTTGTTATACCCAAAATCCATAAAGACTTTGATAACTCCCCCAGTATGACCAATTGTATCTAGTATTAAGAGTAAAATGGAAAGTATGGCCATCTTTGAAGATAAGCATCTCCAAAAAGTTGTATATTTGAACAGGACTTTTATTAAAGACACATTTGATTTCATAAAGAAATTAAAAGAAATTCATGTTTTGGAAAGGGATATGTTAGTTACTTTAGACATCAAATCCCTTTATACGGTTATACCCAATGCTGACGGGATGGAAGTAGTGAGGTTAGAGCTATTAAAATCTAAACTATTTTCTAGCAACACTGTAAGTTTATTAATGGAATTACTAGATGTAATTTTAAGTTACAACTTTTTTGAATTTAAGGAAGATTTTTATTGTCAAATAAATGGTGTTGCTATGGTGCCAGCAATAGTCCCCAGTTATGCAAATCTATTCATGCATGGGTAGGCGACTACTAACATCCTACAGAGTAACTTTATGATCAATGTTATAACATTTTTTTTCATTTCATTGATGTTGTGTTTTTGGTTTAGAGAGGGGGTGAAGAGTCCTTGAAGGAGTTTGTGATGTATATAAATAATATTAGCTCATATTTAAAATTTAGTTGTCAATATTGTTGTGTTAATATCAACTTTTTAGATGTCACTGTCTTTAAGGCTGGTAGCAAGTTAATTACTAAGATCTATAAGAAAAAAGTGCATAATAACACTTATTTCCATTATAATAGTAGGCACCTTAAAAAGACAAAAGAAAATATAAAAGGGCAACTCTTAAGAATAAGTAATTTAACAGTAAAAGACAATGGCTTTCCTGATGTGAGATTAAGTTTTTGTGAAAAACTGATAAACAGAGAATATCCTAGGAAATTAGTGTTTGACACTTTTTCTGATATAATCACACACAGAAAAGAAAGAAAGGTGAAAGTTAATAAATTTAGAGAAAGAGGTTTTAAAACAATGATGCCTATGCAAAATAGTGTTGATTCAGCCTCCATTAAAAATATAATTAATAATAATTGGAAGATTTTTGTTGGAAACACAGAAATTTTGAAGGTAGTTGGGAAATGTCCATTATTTACACAAAAAAGGGCTAAGAGTTTTAAAAATTACTTTCAAACAAAATTAAATATGTCTAGGAGCAAGTGTGAACAAAGGGGAATGGTGAAATTCTTGAGTTGTAATTTGTGCAACTACTTATACACTGAAGCCCAAGATATTGCTATTAATAATTATAAGGTTAGTGTAAATGGATTGTTTACATGCAAGTCAAAATTTGTAGTTTATCTTGTTTTTTGTGTTTCATGTATGGCTTTTTATATAGGCAGGACTTCACGCGAGTTATATAAAAGAATTTATGAACATAAAAATGCAGTTCATACAGGTGATGATTGGAATGGTTTGAGCAAACATTTTAAAAGTGGTACTGGCAAAGCTGATTTTGAGTTTTTGGTATTAGATGTAATTAGAAATGCTGAAAGATTGTTAAATGCAGAAGAAAAACTGGGGTGATTAGAATATTCATGGCAGGTTAGATTAAATGTTTGTTACCCCCCTGGATTGAATAATCGTGAGGATTTTGTATTGTATTTAAGACATAAAGGGTTAAAACATTAACTAAGTCGTGATTATTTTTATCATATACGTATGAGTCATTAATCAATTATTTTCATTGTGATGAAGTCTCAGTGTAATGAAAGAGACAAAAACACTTACTGAATGTTTTATTTAATAAAGTATATTCTGTAGTTTTCTACCAGATTTTCTTTATTAGTACTTAGATATTTTACCAATGCATGTAACTCCGTACAAATTGCAGAAAGAGTCATTACTGGGCACATTGCGGGTGCTGCGAAGAGCACTTCTGGCTGACATCAAAGATTGAAACTATACTATTTTCATGAACTCTAGTTATATTTTGACTTAGGAATGGAGTCCATTCCCATCATGGTATTACAAACCCAAAAGATTTGGAGAAATTAAAAAAGAATAAAATAATATCAAACACTTATGTGACATCATAAAAAGTTAGAAAAAGAAAAACAAATTATCGCAGAGCTAGAAAAGAAAACCACCTGCTAGACATCCCAATCATAAAGCCTATGGAAACTACATATATGCATAATGGCTTCTTCAAAATTACAGTATCTGAAAATAAAAATAAGGGTTATAGCACTCAGTAGGTCAAGTTATAAGAACAATAAAGTATTACAAATTGTATGCATTCTGAACGATAAAAACACAAGACAAAAAGCTGTACTTTCAAAACCAGTAAATACAGTAGGAAACACATAGCAGTAGCCCTCATTGCTGGGAATAGACAGCCCTAAAGATGCTTCTGTCATGTATGCAGGGCCTAAGGCTTATTTGCTTCATTCTTAATATATGCCCAGAGACCCGAATGACATCATGTAGTAATGGTCTAGTTTAAACTGGTCTAACTATAGAATGCTTTATATAACAGTTTTATGAAACTGTACAAAGCTGTCGGCTTTAGATCTTATCTTTCTCTGTTTTTTTCTCATCTGTAGCCCAAAAACAATGAGGGCCTGTTTGAAGACACACATAGACTGTAATAATATGTTTTACATTCAAG